>NW_023260165.1:0-40158 GCF_009762535.1 Notolabrus celidotus | reverse complement strand
TACTAAACAAACAACTATGTCTGAGGTCTCTAACTCATCATCTGTTCCATAAAGGGCAGACCCAAAGCCAGGACATAACCAACCAAATCTCACATTGAATAAATTTGTTTATAAGGAACACAGTATTAGACTATACAAGCGTGCAAGTTTGTGTAATAATCAGATTGCAGTTTCTGACCTAAAAACATACACACACTGGACCCTGTCCTAAAGACTTGAATTATGCAATCTACATATTCCTGGTTGTAATTAAGACTATCGCTAACTCCAAACGCCTGTTTGTTTATGGGTTGAATCACAGCAAGCCTCAAGGCTGTAAAGTAGGGTTTGGTGTTGACTCATTTTCTGTGTTGAATGCTAGGTGTAACGTCAAATTACTAGTTCAGTCAATGGTGCTCTTTTATAATAGATCATTTTAATAAATATGGAAAATGGTTTGAGATCTAGGACTTGAAATAATGTAAGTAATATGACTGAGACTTTGCCAAAGACAGATATTGAATTATAGGAATGGGCATTTCAAGCCAAAATACTATTTGATAGTCACTGGCATCCATTTACAGACTATTCCTATTCCCCCTTCTTCTGTTATCTAATTTGGCAGGAGTATTATATTTTAACTAGGCACCTAAACAGTGGACAATAGTAGTTTTGAGATGAGATATTATTCGGATTAACTCTTTGATTACTTTTATAAATTAATAAGTATACAAAAAACATGACCAATCCCTATTTAATAAGGCACTATAAATATGTAATGAAAGTGAATGGAAAGCAAGCCCCCTGTGAACAAATGCTAACATTATATTCGGGTTTAATTTAAAATGTGTTAAATCGCACAGCAAGGGAACCTTTTATGATTGCATTTCAGCTGAAAATGAAGTCATTTTAGCTATACCCCTTATCAACTTTCCCTGTCTATTTTTTTGCAAACTTAACCAGCCAAAGAAAACTTGGTTTGTTGAGACCAAAGCAATCTTTAATCTTGGTAGAATCCAGAGCCCAAACACTTTTCATTTCTGGACTCAACTTCAATCTGGAAACACACATAGCAGTTTCATTCTGCCGCCTCTTCCTGGAGCTATGTCTGGATGACTTTTTCTGACCCCCTCCCCCAAAGGGACATCACTGCTTTTGTTCATTGTATTTTCTTGTGATGCCTCTCAAACAAGTTACGTACATCATTTGGTTAAACTAGTATGATAAGGAACAATGACTGTCATTAGATCACACCACTTGTGCAGCTGCCTCTTTGTCTAAACTGCAGGTTGAATTGTAATCTGTATACTTCTGCATGCCTGGGTCAGGTATATTTAGGTCACCAACATGGCTGTTGGTTACAGGCTGCTCCACGGATTACTACAAATCTGCTAATCAAACACGTGTTCTTTATTCACACTAACAGTAGAGAAATGATCAGGCCAATATCTTGATTGGCATATATACCAGTTAATAATGAAAGTCTGTGTTTCCATGACCTGCTACCCCACTCTCTTTGTCAGTCCTGACCCTCACCTGCTCTTGTTGCCCCCACTGGCCTCCTTCTTGTGTTAAGGGTTCGGCTTTACAATCTGCTGTCTGACTGAATGATTGAATAAATGTGATATCAAAGAACACACATCAGCTACTTCCCCTTTCTTCCCTTGGTCTCTATCTGCCTTGGGTGTGAACTAGTAAGGCCTTACTGGGGGGCAGCCCTGCATAGATCTGGGCCCTATATTTATCTTACTCTCCTCCTGAGAGTGACTAATATGGTCATGGGTAGGTGGGGGGTTATCTGGCCACTATGTGGAGTGGTCCTTACATAGTGATGAATGTATCTGGGGCTGTTGCCCTAACTAGTACCTGCGCACCCCTTTAACCCAAACCCTGGAATGTGTGAATACCAAGAGATGACCCTCACACACTCTGACTGGGTTGTCTTTTTTTTATCTCTTTATCACCCTTCACTGCCCACTTCTTATTCTTAGAACTCTAGTTTATTTGAACTCCTTGCCTTCTTTCCTTTTCTGTAATCAGCTAGACTGGTGGACAGGACTCCTTTCCAGTTTCACGATGTCTGTGTACTGTACCCTGTTTGATTCAGGTGTTATAATGGTTTCGTGGATAGATTTTTTTAGTAAACAATCTTGTCTACTTTAAGTACTACATTAATTTACACATATAAACAATAATTTAATTAAAAATCTGGTGATTTATTTAAACAGACACCAGCTGAGCAGAGAGAGGGGTAGACAGGTAGAGGCACTGAAGGGAGATTGCACAGGAGGAAGTATTTCTTGTTACCTGATGTTGTTTAATAATGAAAATTGTTTACTGTGGCCAAAGGGATATATGGCAACTTTTCTTTACACAAAAGCTCACCAGAGACTCGAATAAAGAGCTGGCCAAATTTTGTGTGAAAACGAGGGAGATCTCTCCACAGAAATACACAGATTGGGCTTTGGCTTTGAAAAGCATTGTGGAAGAGCTGCCATACCATATTTTTCATACCTGTAACATAAATAAAGCTGATACAAAGCCCTCAACTTCTAATATTTCTGTCTATTTTGGGTAAGATCCATGTACAGCTCGTGGAAATACTAGACAAGCCTTTTATTCTCTGGATTTTGGGCATATGAGAGGGACGCAAGATGGATCGGAGACACAGGTCAAACTGCATTGTTTCTGTCGCATCCAGTCTGAGGCTGCTGTAACACTTCTTATTACAGCATAGCATACATTGTAAAAGGCAGTAATGTCCCACTACACCATACACATGTAGTAGGGCAGTATTGTCAATCTGATTATATATTTGGATACTCATATGAATGAATATAGTATATATAACAATATGACTTTCCTTCTTTGCATTCAGAGCCACACCAAAAGCACAAAGTTGTCATTTTTGCAAGTGTATTGAAATATGTACACACACACACACACACTCACATACAAAATGTGCCTCTATACACTGCGCTGCTTCTAACACGGCCAGTTAGTGTCCAGTTGGACTTGAAGCAGTTTGTGGCACTTCCTCACCTTGACCCGGTCTAGATTCTAGCTAACTCCCAAATGCATGTCAGTTTTGACCGTCTATAAGATAAGATTGTGGCACTGTAACAATGTTCTGTAAAATGACTAATGAAAGATCAGTGTGTGTTTTTCTCTTCTGTAAGGAGGCTTTGCTGCATTATCAGTGAAGCTTCTAGTTACAGTAAATCACCAGTGCTCTCCTCAATGCAGTCTATCTGTAGCCCCCGACTTTTAAAGGACTACTGTATTTTTAGAAACTGGGGTTGAGTGCCATTTATAGCCCCTAGCACTTTGCCAGTGTGTTTCAAAGCAGGAATAGAAGTGCTGCTTGCCTGCATGTAAATGTACGGCCTTCCTTCTGTGATTCTCAGTGAAAGTGCGTATGCTATTTTGCGGATGACATTGCAAAGTAGCACTGCTATAAATAGTCATTGCATGTGAAGTGCATGCATGTAATTAGGGTTAGGTTTGATTAAGAATATGATACAGCTGGAGTCGAGGAAAGTTAAAAGTAGGACTCGTGAGAGATGCAGGAGAGGATGGGTTGCGGGAAATAAGCCAGCGCATTGCAGGTGTTTCATTTTCCCTCTTTTCCTCCTGCTTTTATTTTCTGATTCTTTACATTTATGGTCTTTATGGCCGGTTGGATGGCTGGCTATGTGGAAAGACAAATGACAGAGATAAAAGAAATGAGAGTACACTTCATTTTCAGACACCATTGGCTCCTTTTGCCCTGGGTGTGAAACAGAGGAACTGCAGAACAGATGGGTAGACTTGGAGCGTGCTGCTTACTCCATCAAAACACTTCACCATGGGATAGGGAAAACTCCAAAGGCCTACTGTACTTCACCATGATGTCATCACCTCCCTATAATGGAGTGATCGTATCTGTTTGTAGGTGCAGTAATCAAATTCTTAGCCGAGTTTCTGATCCTCAAGGCAATGACACCACAAACGTATATCTAAGTGTAGTAGAGCAGGTTAGTCAACCCCCTGCATGCCACCAGTGACAACTTTAATTCCCATTCTAATATCCAGTGAGGTTTAATTGCGTTTTGTCAAAATGATTCTCCAAACCTTGATAAACAATTAAGATTGCATGTTTTCTGTGGCAGTAGTGTTGCTTTTAATCTCTACATCCTCTTAATAAATCCAGGAGCCCCTTTGCCTTGGAGTCAGACTTCTTGCTCATCCCTGCAATGTTTTATTTCCCCCTCTGTATTTTAAAGGGTCAAAAAAGCTGCATAAGAGTCCCAATCTATTTCATTTGTATCTGGTGTGACTAAGGTCATAAGACAGCACCTTAAAGTGCTCACACTCACTGAATGTTTGGTATTTTACTGAAACATTAACCTTATTGACACATTGACACAAAATATTGTATTCACACTGGGGCTGGGGTCTTGATTTCTTAAGTCAATCCATCATTTCTGATTTGGCATGCCTGCCCACCTAAGGCCAGCTGACTGGAGCTTTGTGATACCTGACATGAAGCCAGCACAATACTTGATTGTATCTTGTTCCCCTCTACTGCTTACTTATGAGAACTTAGGGTGAAATCAAATAACCTGGTAGAAGTCCCTGTGTCCTAAGCTTCTGATCATAATTTTCTGTTTTCCTTCTTTTCAGAATAAATGAGAGTTTCTTCGCTGTAAAAGGTGCAGCCTTGTTCCCTCCAAGAGGCAATAGCCCCACGCCTAACTCAGCGCCTTGTATCAGCCTACGCAGGAACAAGCACACGGGTAAATAATTCAACACAATAACGATAACTGCAGCCTACAAACTCATTCCTATGTGAGTAGTGCTGTGTTTTCCTCTGCTGCATCATCAGCAGTGGTGGTTATAACTTCACTGCTGCATGCAATGTTAAAGTTTGCTTTTGTGATTAATAAACGTACTTTTAAAACATGCTGATGCCCATTGACAATTAATACACAATTTGAAAATGAGCGAAACATGAAAACTATGAGCTGCTCTTTGTGAATGATGGCAGCTTCTAAAGCTGGATGTGTGATTTTTAAGTTTGTGATGTGAAATGAGTTCATTACTATAATTAGCTACAGAACTGTTTCATAAATTGTAGTTCAACCTTTATTTATGTAGTTGAATTACATGAGGTTGAATTTAGACCTAAACGTTGTGAATAATCTTAAGAGATGGAAACTAAAAAGGACATTGTTATCCTTTCTGTCCAGGTGACCTTCAGAAACATCTTCAGACCATGTTCACTGTGCTGCGGCCGGAGGACACCATCAAACTGGTTAGTGGGACACTCACTACAAAAAACCACTAGAGATGTAAAAGAATTGGAGGAATCAGTGTCAGATGAGCAATTCAAAGTGGTTTTTGAGAAGACAGGATTATGCATTCTTTGAAATATCATGGAGAAACACTGTTGATAAAACATTTCCATGTTCTGATGCAGTGAGGAAATGTGCCCCCTTCCTCTCTAATCAATGTTTATTCCTCCCTTTTCCCCTTTCTATATGTTTTGTTTCTGTCTCTTCTTGCAGGCTGTGCTTCTGGAGAGTTCTTCCCCCCAGGTGACCCGCTATATGGTGGTAATCTCCACCAATGGCAGACAGGACACAGAGGAAAGCATCGTGCTTGGCATGGACTTTATGGCCTCTGATAGGTCAGTGCCACATCAACAGTGCACTAATGTGTACACTAGCATAATATTTACACTAGCTTAAGCTCCACACATGCCACCTTCATATGATTTAAAAGATAAAGTAAGCATGTACTTTATTTAATGTTTGAATATACGAATCTCAACATTATTTTTGCTCTTCTTTCATGTGTTGGTTTTCCTGCCAGCTCCTGTACAGTGGGTCTGGTTCTACCTCTGTGGAGCGACACAATGATCCACTTGGATGGAGACGGGTAAGACACCACATCACCTTGTTCTTTATTTTACTGCTTCTAAGTCCAGCTAGCTGATGACATGTGAACATGGAGGAAAAGTTCTATTGATTGTATCGTGTCATGGCTGAATTATTGCAGGGCATACATTTTGTAAACTCTCTCTTGTGTTCTTATCTTTGCAGTGGATTCAGTGTGTCGACAGTAAGCAGGGTTCATGTCTTCAAGCCAGTTTCTGTCCAAGCCATGTGGTGAGTAACCCCAATCTTTTGGCAAATCTGAAGATGACATAGGGTTCATGTTTCAGGCTTAAAAAGTACACGTATTCGTACTTACCTTTTTCGGTTCGGCACTTTCGGTTTGGCCCAGATAAGTTCTGACACGGTTCAGCGCAGACCTAAAGTTAATGCAAACCCAAGGTCTACATACTGACCAAAAATGGTAGACTACCATACACACAATGTGCATATAAAAGTCAGGACAAATCCCTATTGTGTACCAAACCGAAAACCAATATTTTATGTACCATTACACCCCTATTAAAAAGACTGTACATTGTCCTGTTGACTTTGACCTGTGATTTTGTGTCTCCCAAAACAACCTTTTAAGAGTCCTCTTTATCGTCTGCCTCAGGTCAGCCCTCCAGTCGCTTCACAAAGCCTGTGATGTGGCTCGTTGCTATAACTACTATCCTGGCAGCCCGTTCCTAACGTGGGTCAGCTACTACCAAAGCATGATCTCATCCAACCAATTCTGCATCAACGAGTGGAATGCCATGCAGGACGTAGAGTCCCACCGTGCCAATTCACCTGTTCTCTTCACAGACCTGTGAGTAAAACAGAAGAGGGATTACCCTTTGAACACCTTTAGACACTAATCCATACTTCATGTGGATAACTTTTATTCTGCTTCTAACCTTTAATAATATTGTGCTGATGTGGTCTTTTGTGTTGTTAGTGCTTGGCTGTGAACACTTTAGTAGCCTTGGGGACAGTGCAGTGGAAGATGCCAGTCTCTGGAACCGTTATTGTGGTTGCAGGCTAAAAAATTTTGGAACCCCTGAGCTAGATGATTAACAAATTCCATAATAATTATCTTTCATGCCTGTTACCACAGCCCCCAAGTCTTAGTCAGACAAGGCAGTTAACAACATACTCCAAAAATAGCCTGTATTTACTTCAAAATGAATGTATAACCAATAAGGCCTGGACTCTCTCCCTTGCCTTCCTTGTGACTCTCCTTAATTTTGGCCTATGCATGCTTAATGGATGACAGATTTGGCACATGCACACAGACATAAGAGGGGGTTTTTGAGCTTACACAAGTTCTAATATAAAAAAGTGTTAAAAATAGCTTGGGGTTCAGCTAGTGTGATTTACATGTGGAAAAAGAGATCCAGACAGACAAACAAATTGACCAACACAAGAACAGACAGAAGCAGGTGGAAGGCAGGGAGGGTGGGGGGAAATATTCAGTGCTGTGTGCACCCGATCACCCCTGATGGAAAGAAGAAAGAAGTTAGGATAGGGAGACAAAAGTGAGTCCAATTAAAACTCTACATAATGTTATCAGTGTCTGCCTGGATACAGAAACACGGAACGCTCACATGTTGGAATAGTGTTTGCACTCAAGTGCACTTATCATAAAGAATGCCATCAACACCTTTACCCTCCGATACAAAGACAAAATATCACGCCACCCTGCACACAAACCAAATGACCTGCCAGTGTTTGTTTACATGACTGTTTATTATCTTATACAACCTGGAGTAAAAAGTTGAGAGTGCAGGCAATAGTTTGAACATGGTGTCTTTAAATATTTGTTTTATGTCAGTTGCTTAGGGAGTCAGGGAAGTGACTGGGAATTTCCATTCTTCAGTGAATTATTTACAGGTTGTGTCCTCACTCATAGACTTTTCTGCTTTTATTTATTTGTTTTCTCTCAGTTTTCTTAGGATCTATTTTATCAGAAAATGTAAATAGAGGCACGTCCTGGTTTGAATGCTGAATTGCTTTGTCTGACAACTTGCCTGTAGTTTAATTTGACATTTAAACCTCCTCTAGAAACCATCAGAAAAGACACAGTCACTTACTAAATCACAAAAGACTGCCATACATGTTATTTCTTATGTTTCTTTGTAGCCGCTAGAGATGACAACACTGACAGAAATCTAACTTTGAGTTGGTTGCTACAGCTGAGTCACATCTTCCCGTTAGCTCTGAGGGCTGTATCTGGATTTGTGGAGCTTTCAAGGTCAAAAATTCATCCTCTTTCAATTAACATAATGTTTTTTTCAGTATAATGTAATCTGAGTGGGAACACAGTTTTTAATTGAGCATAGCATCAGTTCAGGCAGCCTACAGTACATCAACTGATCTCAATGCCAGCACATATCAGCTGACAGCTCAGCAGATTGCCTTCTACACATCCAATTGGCAATGTCAAAATGGGTGTTCTTTTCTGCCTGCTCCTCCTGCTTCCTCTGCAGATCACTTTGCAATGATGCCAGTGCTGTGCTTGACTTCAAACTATTAGATACATACGTCAAGTTTTCACATGACTTTTGCAGTGTTGTTGGGAAAAACTGTTTGATGTTTAATCCTCGATCCTAGAAGGAAATGTGTCCCTTCTTTTCATATGCTTCTTCTCAATCTGCTTATCTACCTCCCTGTCATTCCCTGGAAAAATGCCCTGCAACCATGCAAATCTCTCAACAAAGATCGAATATTATGTGTGTTAGGATCATCCAAAAATCCCAGAGTGCATTATTTGAACCGTTATCACATGAGGAGTTCAGTTGGATCTGAATCTGAAGACTCGTATATTGGACAAAGAAACTTTTATGACCGTGTCTGGTATTATATCATCAAAAGGGGAAGAGAGCCAAGTAGTTAGTTTATGTTCACAGAGGTCCATTACATCTCTAAGGGCCTGAGAAACCGGCAGAAGTGTGTTTTCCTTTCAATTTATGATAGTAACCATAAAAGATAAATTTTAAACAAAGATCCATTCAAACTCTGATAATCTGATCTGATTGAAGAAGGGAGTTAGTGTTCATGCTCTCTGTCTGACCAGGAAGGAAAAGGGTCAGTTTGTCCAGAACTGGAGGGTGCAGAGGTTTTAGGTGCACAGCAAGGTTTTATTTTATCTGCTTTTGAAATACTGTGTAATAGAAAAAGAGGGGCAATGAGTTCCAGAGAGTGAGCAGAGGATCTCATTGCAGGCTGGCCTCTTCTCAGTGAATGATGTCTGAATTATTTTAATACACGGTTGGATTTGCTACACCAGACAGCTCATTTACTGATCTCATTTTTTTTATCAGAACTAGAGTCTTCATCACCTCAAAGTTACACAGTCGCAGCCCCCTCTGGTGGTTTTGGGGGATTTCAGTTGTAATTGGTATAGCTAATGTGTATTCTACTGCTGTCCTCAAATAGTACTCAATTGTTATACCTTGTCTCTTGTGTCTGCATGTCATGTTAGTCTAATTGGTCCCATTTCAGCTGTGCAGCTTCCACCCTCTGCTGGCACTTTCATGTAAGCACACAGAGGCCAAGGAGCTTTGCCTGGTTTGGTCTTTTCGGGGGTCTTTGTTACTGTTCTCCACATGAAAGTGAGGGGATGTGTGCTCTCTACCCGGCTTTGGTATTCCACATATGGAAGGGCAGGGAGCACTCAGAACAAAGCCATACTGCCAAATATAACTTATTGTATGTAAATAAATAGTTGTCTTGACTAAAGACATCCTGACTGAAATGGTCTTTGTGTCTCCATGTACAGGCCCACAGAGAGGGAGCGCACAGAGAGGCTAATTACGATGCGCCTCAGAGAGATCATGATGCAGAAAGACCTGGATAATGTCACCTGTAAGGAGGTGAGAATGAGTTTGACACATAGTGCATCTTTTTTTTTTGCATATTTACTTCACTTGTTAAGATATCATAGAATTGAGTTTTTATTAATGTGTGTTAACACGGCTTCTGTTGCTTGAACACATCCAATTTTTGTAAAACAGAGAAGTCATTAATAATCCAAGTAGAATCTGGAATGAGGATTATCAACAGTCCTGATGCTCACCTGATCTGTTGTTTTTTTCTCCAGATCCGAACAGAACTGGAGACGCAGATGGTGTGTAACCTGAGGGAATACAAGGAGTTCATAGACAACGAGATGATAGTTATCCTTGGACAAATGGACAGCCCCACCGAAATCTTTGAGCATGTCTACCTGGTAAGAAACTGTGAACCAGAAAGGGCTCCTCCTGTTTAAGCACAGAGAACACCAACACAGCAGTAGTAAAGACCATAATTTTGTTATGTTAAATTATTAACAAAGATCCAACATCAAGACAGGATAAGATCCAGTCCCATCTTACAGACAGGACTCAGTCTGGTCTCATCTTAATCCACCATAAGCAGAGCACTTTGCATCATTTAGCAAGTTACAGTGGTAAGGACAAGAACCAGATTCACGTTAGACAGACATCTGCCTCGACCGAAATAAAAATATCTCTCTTTTTTTGCATCAGTGCTGACTGACTCAAATTTTTTCGAATGTGTTGAATGTGTAGATGTAATGTAATATTGACTGGACCTGCTATGTCTTTAGGGTTCTGAGTGGAATGCCTCTAACCTGGAGGAGCTGCAGAACAGTGGGTAAGACTTCAAACACTTCAATCAAGTTACTTAATTTGCCATGCAAACCAACTCATTCATGGCGCATCATTATCAGTGACTTGGTCAGTCTGATTTATAAAAATGGACAAACCAAGCTTTTGAATACTTAATCCATTTACTAGGGTTTTGAGAGTTCATATGCATCATCTTGCAGCTGTGTCATAACTTGCTTTGAAATATTAATTGACAAAAGATTGAAACACTGTTTAAGGTCAGCAAGTGAACATTGCCTCCTCCTGTCTTTTAAACAGAGTGCGCTACATCCTGAACGTGACCAGAGAAATAGACAACTTCTTCCCGGGAATGTTTGAGTACCACAACATCAGAGTTTACGACGAAGAAACCACTAACCTATTAGAATACTGGAACGAGACTTACAAGTTCATTTCCAAAGCCAGGTAGGCCTTGACAAAACACACAAGCTGACCCAGATGTTCTCTATCTTCTCATTTGTAACACAGTTGCACTCTCATCCCGCTCCCTCTCTCTCTCAGGAAAGCTGGTGCAAAGTGTCTGGTTCACTGCAAGATGGGGGTGAGTCGTTCTGCCTCCACAGTGATTGCTTATGCAATGAAAGAGTATGGCTGGGACTTGGACACTGCCTTTGAGTATGTGAAGGAAAAACGTGCTGTCACCAAACCGAACCCATCCTTCATGAAACAGCTGGAGGAGTACCAAGGAATCCTTCTGGCCAGGTGGGTTTTCATACAGAAGATATTGTATAATAAGCATGTTGTTAAAGCAGCATTCTTATCTTACCTATTTTCCTTTCCTTCCACAGTAAACAAAGGCATAATAAGCTCTGGCGCTCACACTCTGATAGTGACCTATCGGATCCCCCGGACTCCAAGTGTAAACCCTCCCCTCGCCCTCTGGGTCGCTCCAACTCGAACAACAACTCCTCCTCCCCGTCTTTGCATAACTTCCTTGGTGTTGCTGTGCTGCAAGCGCTCAGTGCTGAACCTGAAGACTTTGACAAATCTCACACCACTTACACCTCTGATTCACTCACAGACTCCAATGATGTGTGTGAGTCACTATGTCAGGATGACCACAGATCTGACTGTGGAAGCCCCCTCCTGTTTCCTGTCACTAACCTACAAGCAGTCACTGTGCCAGACGAAAACCTGAACGATTCAACGAGCGTAACTGTGCCTGTCGCTCTTCCTCACCCTCCACCATCACTCCACATCTTACCTCCCACTCCTGAACTCCAGTGCTCTCACTGGGGGCGGCCCACAGAACTGTCTATTTCAGTGCCCCAACACAAAACGGTGGAACTGTGCCTCGATATGACTGAGCAAAGTGGCTCGGATGAAGTTTCTCCTCTCACTGTGGAATCCACTGACTCAGACATATTAGACCAATCATTATTAAATGCAATGAGCAACAAACACAGAACCCTCAGCCCTGCAACCCTCTCTCCACTTTCACTCCCCCCTCTTGCTCCCAAAGACAATAACAACAACCCAAGTAAGTCACAGACAGGCAGTGAATTGGGAAGCGACTATAATGCAGATAGGTTACCCAAACACATTGAAGACAGTATTGACTTTGTTAGTGCCAGGGAAAAGTTTCAGTGCCTGACCCAACCTCTCAGATCCAGGACACTTTCTGAGGACATGCAACAAAGAATACCTCAGTCACCTGAGGAGCATGGAGTAACTGAGGCTGGAGAACAGAAGCGAGGAAACGGGACAGATCAGGTATGTATTCATTCAGCTTCACACTGGAACTCAATCACAACACTTTTTAAGATTCTCCTCAAAACATTTAATGAGAAAGACTCTTGAGAGATTATGTTTATTTATATATATATTTATATATATATATATATATATATATAACTACATAACTATATTTTATAGATAGATAGATAGATAGATAGATGCGTAATAGATGCGTAGATATATATGTTGGTAGATATATATGTAGGTAGATGCATAGATCTATATATTTAAATGGTTATATATACATACAGTTATATCCATATGGAATTATGAATATGTGAAAATAGATGTGTGTATGTATGTATGTATGTATGTATGTATGTATGTATGTATGTATGTGTATATATATATATATATATATATATATATATATATATATATATATATATACACATACATACAGTGGGGCAAAAAAGTATTTAGTCAGCCACTAATTTTGCAAGTTCTCCTACTTAGAAAGATGAGAGGTCTGTAATTTTCATCAGAGGTACACTTCAACTATGAGAGACAAAATCTTTTTTATTAGAATTTATTTGTAAATTATGATGGAAAATAAGTATTTGGTCAATAACAAAAGTTCAACTCAATACTTTGTAACATAACCTTTGTTGGCAATGACAGAGGTCAAACGTTTCCTGTAAGTCTTCTCCAGGTCTGCACACACTGTAGCTGGTATTTTGGCCCATTCCTCCATGCAGATCTCCTCTAGAGCAGTGATGTTTTAGGGCTGTCGCTGGGCAACACTGACTTTCAACTCCCTCCACAAATTTTCTATGGGGTTGAGGTCTGGAGACTGGCTAGGCCACTCCAGGACCTTGAAATGCTTTCTACGGAGCCACTCCTTCGTTGCCCGAGAGCCCAAAGCATGAGGTTTCCACCCCCATGCTTCACTGTAGGTATGGTGTTCTTGGGATGCAACTCAGCATTCTTCTTCCTCCAAACACGACGAGTTGAGTTTTTACCAAAAAGTTCTATTTTGGTTTCATCTGACCACATGATATTCTCCCAATCTTCTTCTGGATCATCCATATGCTCTCTGGCAAACTTCAGACGGGCCTGGACATGTACTGGCTTAAGCAGGGGGACACGCCTGGCGCTGCAGGATTTGAGTCCCTCTCGGCGTAGTGTGTTACTGATGGTAGCCTTTGTTACTTTGGTCCCAGCTCTCTGCAGGTCATTCATCAGGTCCCTCCGTGTAGTTCTGGGATTTTTGCTAACCGTTCTCATGATCATTTTGACCCCACGGGATGAGATCTTGCATGGGGCCCCAGATCGAGGGAGATTATCAATGGTCTTGTATGTATTCCATTTTCTTACAATTGCTCCCACAGTTGATTTATTCACACCAACCTACTTGCCTATTGTAGATTCACTCTTCCCAGCCTGGTGCAGGTCCACAATTTTCTTCCTGGTGTCCTTCGACAGCTCTTTGGTCTTGGCCATGGTTGAGTTTGGAGTCTGACTGTTTGAGGCTGTGGACAGGTGTCTTTTATACAGATAACCAGTTCAAACAGGTGCCATTAATACAGGTAACGAGTGGAGGACAGAAGAGCTTCTTAAAGAAGTTACAGGTCTGTGAGAGCCAGAAATCTTGTTTGTCTGTGGGTGACCAAATACTTATTTTCCACCATAATTTACAAATAAATTCTTTAAAAATCCTACAATGTGATTTCCTGAATTTTTTTTCTCATTTTGTCTCTCATAGTTGAAGTGTACCTCTAATGAAAATTAAAGACCTCTCTCATCTTTCTAAGTGGGAGAACTTGCAAAATCAGTGGCTGACTAAATACTTTTTTACCCCACTGTGTGTATATATATATATATATATATATATATATATATATATATACATATATACTCTTAATGTAAAAATTTGAATGAATAATATATTATTTTAAGAAATGGAAGATAAAAGATAAACATAGCCTCACAGATATGTTTGTAAGACAGTCAGTAAAACCATCCGTCTGTTTTTTCTCCCAGGTGTTTGAACAGTCTGAAAACAGCCCGGACCCTTCTCATCAGCCTCATCACAATAACGGAGTATCAGTCCACCATATTGTCACAGAGATTGAAGCCATATGCCACCCTGCCTTCTGCACTGCCCCTCCCTCTTCTTGTTCTTCATCCCTCCCTACATCCTCCCACAACCCTCTTCTACACACAGACAATGAGACTGAGGCAGAGACTTCTGAGATCAAATACAACTCCCTCACTTCACCTTTGGGCCCCCAGTCTCCCTTCATGTTGCCATGTGATTGGCCGGCAGGTTTGGTGCGAAGAGCGACAAAGCAGCTGGAACAGAAGCTGCAGCACAAAAAGGAGATGGCTGCTTCTCCGCTGCATTCCCCCAGCACTGAGCACACACCTGACAGATTGTCTCTGTGTTCCCTGAGCGCTGAGCACTCCAGAGGAAAAATTATCCCTCAGGGGGAGAACACAGCTGAATCTGCAAAATATAAAGACAGAGGGAGGCTAACATGGCCTCACACAGACTTTCAAAGACTTTACTTCTCAGACACAGACATCCTCCAATACTCTTCAAACTCCCCTATCTCTAATATCAGCCAATGTGGTGCCTTACCTAACTTTGATGGCAATATGCTTACATCATCAGTGGCCTCTCTTAGTCAGTCAAAAGAAATAACCAAAGATACCTCAGCACAGTGTGAAGGACAAAGCCAGCTCCACAGCCAAAACCTCCTGAGTCCTCCCCAGCCCCAGGCCTGTTCATACCCAGAAACTGTGGATGTGGTGACAGTGTCGCAGTTAGATACAGACGAGATGCTGGAGTCCTGTTCCCGGCTGGCTTGTAGCAGCAAGCCGAGACTAAGAGAGCTGCAGGCATCCCTTCACGATGGCATCAGTCTGGAAACAACAGACAGCCAGGAAGGTAAAGTGGGACAATCTCAGGGTTTGAGAAATGTTATGGACACTTGTAGAAGGATGAGTTTTGAACAGACCCCTACAGTCCTCCATGTGGGGCAGTGTCTCAGGGAGCAGCAAGATGATAAGAGCTTCCTGGAGCAGACTAGGTGGCACAAAGCTGTGGAGCTCGAAGCTCGTATCCGTCAAGCCGGCCTCACAACCCCTTCTTTTATGAAGAGGTCGGCTTCCTTGGCTAAGCTGGACTGTCTGGAGCTGTCAGCCAGTGACCTCAGCGATTTGGACCTGAGGCCACACACCAGGACAACACCACCCCACTCCCAAGACTCTTCCCCCGCAACCCCAGATCACCCTGATGACACTTGGAAGAAGCAGAAAGTGTTGGCTCAAAACAATTGTGTAGAAAAAACGTGTTCATCCCACAGGGGCAGGGATCTGGACGAGTCATCCTTTTCACCATCCTTCTGCTTACCTTGCACTACTCATCATTCAAAAGATGACACTACAAAGAGCGAGGAGCAAGATGGCACTGGCAGCGGGTCGGTCACTACATCACGTCAGCAGGGGAGGGGACACGCATCAAGGCGTTCTCGCAAAGCATCTGCTGAGAAAAAGCAGCGAGCTACCGCAGTGCTATACAATACCATGTAACCTCAGAGTGAAGACTGGAATGGACAAAAGCCTTCAGGATGTGCACGTGTGGAAGAGAGGCTTAATGATGTGTGAACATGAAGAATAAAACTGCGGCCTTGAGACATTTTTGATACCTAAATATAAGTATGTAGAGTTGAATGAACATGTTTGCATGACTTTTAAAGCAGAGCATATTGTATGTGCTCCCGTATGGCTGAATCCCTGTTTGGGGTTTGTTTGTTTTCAGTGTTTTTAAAATTACAAGAGGAGCTTTTTACATTAAAAAAAAATGCACTTTATTGTTGTGATCATTTTCTTTCATTAGACAAAGTTTCTTACCATGGAGGATTCTCTTGCACTGATCTCAATACTCTACAATGTTTTGTTTTCATTTCTTTATTTAGAATTGTAATCCAGCGAGAATAAAGCTGATACTTATTGATACTTTTGTAAAATTCCTTACTTTTACAGTTAATAAATACGGTGAGTCTGCAGTGATATTTTTGTTTCCATTGCTCTCATTCACACCTGTTTGGAAAGCAACAATATGAACATTTTTTATGTTAAAATTTAACCAGATCACACTCCACTTACATCTTCTGTCCAAATGGAGAACTACAGTTTACATGTCATGAACAGAAGAGCAGTTAAAAGAGGAGATAATGACAAGTCAACGCTATTTCCTTGGGGAATTGATCTCCACTAGTGCTCAGTAGAGCTTATTTCAGGCTGACATTTTACCTACTGTTTCATGTGGGTAATTGAAGGCTGAGATGTAGGCCACCAGAGCCCCCACTGAGACATACTGTACACATACACAGGTCAGATCCCAGCAAGTCATTGTGATAACAACTATAAGAGAGTGACTTTATTATGCAGGAGTAGATAAAACTCATATGTGCCACATGTTTTATTTTTCTGAGTTTGTAAAAAGAAATAACAAAAGGCCATGCTGTCTGAAGTCAAACAAGAGATTAATTCACCAATCAAATCCACCTCAGCAGGCCAAGCAGATGGGTTGTAAATGTCAAAGAAAGGATGATGACGGTATAAGCTGCCAAAAACAGATCAGCCGACTGACCGTGCAACTTCTGTCTTAGGAGACATAAATTGCTTTTTGTAATCGCCCTTCAACAGAGAGCATCAAAAAGGTCATTACAGCAAAAAGATGTAGGTTTAAAGAATAACTCACTCATGCATTGCTGCTCTTAGAGATGTTTATTTGAATCTGAACCCGTTAAAATATCTCTGTTGCATCTCTTCAACATTTTTAAAAAGTAAAAAATAAGGATGTATTTCTCATCAGGCAAGCTTAATGACTGGAAGAGGAGACAGGAGCAGTTCCCCTCAGGTTTGTGCTGATGTTAGAGGGTCTAATTCTTACATTTGTTTCAAACAAATAATGGGGGAGAAAAAATAAGCTGCCTCAGTCCTCACATCTTGCAACAAAATCTGTTACTCAGTGTTGTGCAAGCCTTGAGTCCAGCAATATTAAGTCGCTTACAATTAAGAAGCCAGTATTTTAAAAAACATTATTAATTCAAGATCTGAAAATCCCCCATATTTTTGTGGTGTGCTTACAGGGTCGTTAGGGTCCCAACTCTGCTGTGCAATTAAACCTAAAACACAGCCAGTGGCTCAAACAGTGTGGGTTCTAAAGAGGTTACATTGTCCCTAAGAAACCTGCTTTCATAAACCAGGTCTCAGGGCTAGAATCAAGTGGATAAAAATGAACCCAAAACAGTGCAAACCATGCTGAAATATTGTACAATATTGTACTGTGACTACACAGAAAATCAGAAATCATCTGTTCATGTTAGGTAAGAAGCAAATATACAGAAAATCTCTTTCCATTACATTTGTACTCCACAGTTTACTCACAAGTCATTATCATGTTTCTATATGTTTATGATTCCATTATGTGTACTCTTCGCTCCAACTTTCTCATCCACATCAATTAACAGTCATATAAGTGATCCACCCACAAACTAAGTACAGTACATTTGGATTTTGTGCAAATCAATTTACATATACCAGTCTGTTCTCTCTCATTAGAAACTCAGAGTGTGTGACTTTCAATTCCACTTGACAGAGGTTACGTTGTACTTTACAAGACTGGTCCTGCATCGTCACTGCTATTAAAAAAAGGTGTTTTTTTAATCACAGTGTAGAACCAGCGGGAAAAGGATTCAGTGAACATTTGTGTGAGGAGCAGAGAGTTGGCCTAACACACTTTGTTTTCAGGACCGAAGGTAATCTGTTGACTCCTGTGTGGAGAGCTGGTTTTGAAGAAAATACACAAAAACATACAAAGTTACACACAAACTCTGCAAACAGACAGAAATCAGTCATCCAAGGAGGCATTCCATGAAACTTGTACTTTGATGTATTGTTGGCTTTGAACTGGCACTGGTCAAGACAGTACCATGTGGCACAAGAAAGAGGACACAGGAGTCCCTCTCTTGCTGTCTAAGGCTCGGTCACAGCATGGCTTCATGGGGAAGGTCTGGCTGAGTTGATAGAAGAGAAAGGAAACATTTGATCTTACAAAATCATTTAAAGAGGATTTTGGCATGTATGTCAAGCCACTTGCAGAGTGTGCTTTAATTCTCAAGGCAGCCTCTAGTTCACCTTTCTTCTATACATCTCTGGGCCAGACCTCTCCCTTCAGATGCTTGATTGGCAACTCAGTTCTTATTTCTCCATGAGGGACAGCTTGATGATGCGCTGTAGCTCCTCTTCCTCGCGCTGCTGCCGAAGCTCTGCTTCCTCTTGTTCCTGAGCTGAGATCTCCATGGCGATGCGCAGCTGCTCGTCATAGCAGCAGTTGGTGGGCTTCTTCTTGGAGGGGGTGGAGGAGAGGCTGGATGGGGGACAGGGCTTGTGCTGGGGGGTCCTTGGGTGATGCAGAGTGGGGGGATATGAAGACAACATGTGAATACTTGATGCAAGACAGAATATGTTACCTTTTTAGACTTTTAATTATTTCTATAACAGAATTAATTCTTCAAAGATCATTCATGAGGTAGAACAACTCATGGTTGCAGAATGCAAAAAGAATCCTGTTTTCTGGTTTTCATCCTCTAACATGATGCAACTGTGGGATATTTGTTCTGCAGAGGGGAGAGCTGTGATTCAGGGTTTAGAAATTTGTTCTTGAATTCTAACAATATTCCTCCTTGTCTGTGGGATTGTGCCTCGTATGCCTGCTGCCTGCTTAACTTGTCATCCTTGTCTCAGTTCAGATAACAATTCAAACATGCAATGTCTTTCACCAACCTCTTCTACTCCAAAGAGCTGTCTTCTACGCAAGTCCCTGCCTTGTTATAAATTGATAAAATGGGGGATATAGAAAAGTTGGATAAGAATATGTCCAGTTCTGTACAGCAGTAGTTCTCAACTTTTTTGAGTCACACCTTATTCTGGGTCAAATTTATGAAGAAAGACAGGATTGACAGCCAACACAGTCTGTCTGGAACAGCTCGTTAGACAAATGTGTCCCTTCAATGATTAAATTGAAATACTACTTCCCAGTGAAATACACATTTATGTAATTCAATTTCAATATGACATTTTATTTTTCTCTCCACAACCATCTGGAGAACACTGATAACTGAGATGACCTCTGAGAACCACTGATGTACAGAACAGAGAAGAAGGCAAGACTGAGGCAGAAAGAAAGTTAAAAGTAACAATTAATAATAGGAAACCAGATGAATATCTGACCTCTCCACACGACTTGGGTCACAGGGAAGGGGGTGCGTTCCAGGTTTGCTATTGGTCAGTGCCTCCCAGATGGTCACCTATACAAAGAGGTACACAGGAAGTCAGGGAGGGAGCACAGAAAGTGAAAAGTAAAACTGGACTTGTTGCTCATGTAAACAGTTACCTCCTTCTTGCAGGCTTTATTATTACTGTAGATACACCTTTTGTATCCTCTTACTCTATCATCATCACTATCTTGATCAGCATTTTATACTATTTTTTGTAGATTTTTTACCCGACAATAAAATGGTGATAATTTAATTTTAAAAACTAGTTTCATTCAAAAATCATTCAATTTTATAAATGAACAGAGTGAGTAAAAAGGGGGAAATGAAAAAGAAAAGATCAAGACATGAGTCTAAAACATGTTTATCTTGAACAAAAATATATGAGAGAAGATTTTTAATGGTACTGATATTTATTTCTTTGACCTTAATTAGAATTTAAACACTTGAGTCTGCACAACATGAGCCCACTTGCTCTTAACAGCATCAGATCCTAATCAACAGTACCATTAGGCTCAGGGCCTGGATGTTCCAAAGTAATTTGATCAGATTAAAGCTATCGGATGGGTTCAAACTTTAATAAATGTTCATAATTATGGCTTATAGATTGTATCAGGTAATTCAATCCTGTCTTTTATCAAGATATAAACCTCCAGTTTTGTACTAAATGTCCTTTCACTCCTCAAATACACACCTTCCATCCAATTTAGTACAAGCCAGAGATATTTTATGGGTGAAATACACAACGAATGTCTGACACATGACTAACTACCACCCATGCTGGCCCTGGTTGCATCTCTATTGCATTGGCAGTCAAGTGGGGTGGCTCATTCTTCAAGCAACACGATCATTCAGTTTCACCATTTTTCACATCCATATTTTTCCACTTGCTGGCTGCTGACAGGCTGGTCCTGTGACCGACTGCTGCTAGCAGGTTTTAAGAGCTGCGGGACTGTCAAACTTATTCTCCTCTTCAAACTTACTGTCAGACTTCTCTCTCTTCTAGAATAATCTCTAAGTCCTTCTGAGCAAAGAATCTTTTCACTAATGTGATTGTTTGCAATTAAGAGCCACAAAGACAAAGCTGTTTCTTGTGTCCTGCTCTCAATTTGTGAGATAAGAAAGTGTGTGGAAATACAAAGTGGTCTGCAGTAGAATGTGAGGGAAATGTTGGAGCAGGAAGACAACACACACACACACACACACACACACATACACACACACACACACACACACACACACACACACACAAACACACACAAACAAAAAAACATCCAAACACACCAACACACACAAACACACACACAGGTAGAAGGAGGAAGGAGTTAAGGTACAGCGAACCTACGATTTCCAATTTCCAGACTTTTATTACTCTTAGTTCCAGTGGACCTGAACGCCACATAAATATGTTGAGGGGTTGTACAGTGTGCTGTCAATGGAAAGTCATTTTGTGTGTTCTTCATAGACATTAAACTCATACTCATAAACCAAACTCATACAAATATTGGCTGATTATAAATATATATTGTGGCAGAGAGTTTCATTTATGCAGGCAAAATGAAAAATCACTGGAAGTCTTTTTCTCTGAGTATTTTTGCAAAATAAGAAAGACCTTTAAAGTGAAGAATCTGCCGATGTATTAATTTAAACTGAGAAAGAGTGATTGAAAGGTGCAGCAACAGTAATTAAAGAAGCAGCGCTTATAGTTACTGTACTGAAATATGTTCATATTTTTTATATTGGACTGGATTTTCATCTCTTAGGAAGCTCACAATCAGCTGACCTGATCATATTCAGAGCCGGCCTCCAGCAGACTCTGCTGTATTGCAAACTGCAGTAGGTCCTCCTCCTCATCTCTCATGCTATCTCTCTGCTTGCCACGTTGCATGGTGTATCCGGGTGGGGGCTCAAACACACACGAGGGAATCTCTCCGGCTCGACATGACACTACAGCATGTGGGAGAAAGGTAAAGAGCATGAGATGGAAGGAAGGAAGCATTATAAGAAGAACATGTAAGGGGGGAAAGTGACCACATGAGAAATCTGGATTAAAATTCTTTGCTTGAGGCGATTTTCCCTCTGATTTGTGACTCTAAGCTCAAGAAGAAGATGTAATGAAAGATGTAAATCTAACAGGAAACACAGTGTGCTGCTGTTTCTCACTGGTGGAGCTGGAGCTGGACAAACTGGAGGAGTCGCTTCCTGGAGATGGGGTGTCTGTCCTCAGAGTCTCTCTCTGTCCCTCACCCTCTACCACAGTCTCACTGTCAGCATGGGTGCCATTCCCCTCCTCGCATCCGTTCAGGTTACTGAATGTAATCCTAGCATTCAGGATGTGGTAAAGAGGGATCTCTGCGTTGAAGGAAAATAAACAAGAAGATATCGCTTTGCATCAGTCGTATCATCCAGTTAACCCAAAGTTTCCTAAATGTATTTTATTTCTACTTTTGCAATCCTTCCTGTCACATATCTAGCCATTTTGTTCAGTTCATTATTAGATCTTTTTAATCTAGTTTCAAACCTGGCATCATCTCCCTAATTTAGCCACCCACCATGTTAACTTTCATGCCCTCCCTTTCCCTTCCTCCCTCTATCCCAACTCTTACCAATCTTGACAGGGAAGCCAGGTGGCAAGCGCAAAGTGATGAAGTCACGAAGCTTAGCGAACAGGGCGTTTGAGATGGCCATAAGATCAATGATAGGCACCACTTGTTCTGCCAAAGACAGAGGATGGGACTCACACAGCCAGAGCTTGGCTTTAAACCTGGAAACAAGAAAACACATATCAAATAGAAACCAAATAAATTGCAACCTAAGTAGAAGTGAAGTAATTTTCTTCTCTTTTTCCCAGAGAAAGACAAAGACATAAATTACATCAGCACCCACAATCCACTGTCATGTGCAAAATGAAGCCAATCACTTCTTCATCCTCACGATATCATCTTACTTATTGTTGAGCACCAAAGAAAAAGGAAATGGACTTCTGGAAATGACAGGCCCATTGTCAGACAAAGAAACAGAGGATAGCGTATTGGACAACCTATTACAGGTACAACTGAACTGAAGTCAAGAGAATTTCCCATAATGGGGGATCAACAAAGTATATCTTACCTTATCTTATCTTAAATTCAATTAAGGAACTGATAAGCAGGGTCATTAGCTCCAAAACATTAGCATCCCGACCAGCTGCCTGAATCAATTTAAGAGACACTGCAGAGTTCCCTTCATTGAGTCTTGTCTCTTTTGGCTCAATAGTAAAGTACAGATAATGTTGATGAGCTGCTTAATAGACTGTAGGGACTATTTATGCCTATTATTGTTGACCTCAGGATCTTGGTATGTATATGTGTTACCCTGTCAATCCTCTGTCTCTCCTTTTGTCAGCTTTGGCACTTGAATTGAAACTGCAGGTTGACATAAATGTATGTATGACTGCCTGTTCATTCCATTGCTGGTATGCTTCACCTCTGGGTCTTGGTGGTGAGCTGGCAGGGGTGACCGATATCCCTCTGAATTTGTGAGATGCTGGGGTTGAAGTATTCTTCTGCCGTCAGTGCTGCAGGATTGGTCACCACGGGACAGGACATCTGGGTCACCAGGGCCTGCAGACAGTAAATATTGTATTAAAGAAATAAACAGCTGTCTTAACAAGCTTCTATTTCAAACACACCAATATTACCAAGATAATAACCATACAGGGAGGAATTTAAAGGGTTGTTGATCAATAACACTGCTCAAAGTAAAAATGCTTCTGCTTTAAATAGTTTCATTCTCACTCTGTTTGCTATCGTCTATTGTGGAACTCAATTCCTACTTTGATGTTCAGACTTCTGTCCTACCTGCTAGCATTTCTAGCAGCTCAGGGAAAGATTTTACACTATACTTTACTTTTATGTCTTTTTAACATCATAATATGAAATCTGGTCTGTTGGTTCACTGCTCCATTTAGTAGCTCACTATTAATGGTGAAGTATATATTTTTTGAAACTTAATGTTTTTTTTATTGTTTATTCATTTGCACAATTAAAAAAAATTATAAGAAAAAAAATAACTAAGGTAAATAATATAAAATGCAGGAAGAGGCAGAAAACTCAGAGAACTCATTTGAAGCTTCCACCCAAATCATGTTTAAATCATAAAATGTTATCAGTGATTAATCATAATTTAAAAAAACACTTCATTGACACACAAATATAGACAATAGTTGATGATGATAATAATAACAATAACAATAATAATAATAATAATAATAATAATAATAATAATAATAATAATAATAATAATAATAATACAATTAAACACAACAATATATTGAAGTGAACTAATATAAATACAGTTATTACAACAATGAAAATCCAAAAGTAGAAAATATGAATGTGAGGTTTAAAGATACCTACATATAAGTTTGTGGTTGAGCAAGACTTTTCGCAACTATATTGACACCACAGCGACAATATTAGCATTAGCGTTAAAAACACAAAACAAAAAGCAGTCTTGCGTGAAAAGTTTGATTAGCTCTTTAAGAGCAAATTCTACAGAAGTGTGTTTCAGTGTCGTGAAGAAAGAGCAGAGGCAATGACAAAGGGGGATAAGTGAAATGACAAATCCAAAAGGAGGAAGGTAAGAGTGGATGCTCTCCAGAAGAAAATAATTAGAACAAAAGCATAATATTTGAGAACAGCCTCTGTACCAGTGTTATGCTTTGAGGTTGTGCTTTCCTGTTACACACTTTCAAAAAAAGAGGTGATAGTGATGATGATTATATGGAAGACGATCGTTCAATAATTTGTTATCAACAGTTTGTTAGGCAGGCAAAGAAATCATGAGATTTTACTGACACAAGGACAATAAAAAAGTTGAACTTTTCATGTAAGGATAAAACTGTATGATCAGCACATAATGATTCTTCTGAAAACACCTTTACTGTTTACTCACCCCGTTGGTAGGCCCCATGTGTTGCTCTGCAATCCCGAGGAAGTTCTGCAGAGGGGTCTTCCCACCTTCTCGGACAGAGAGGATTTAGTTAAATGATTACAATGTCCAAACTTCCGTTTTGTTATGGTTTTACAATCCTAATACAGTACAATAATAACAATATACATTGAATATATCAGTAGATTTTCTGGGTAGTGTAGTTGTGTGGTACAATTACTCAATTAGAGTGACCTACCCTTCGTCCTGTTCTTGTTCTGATCTGAGAGATGGTCCGTTCTGGTCCTGGTGACCAGCTCCACATTAGAAGCTGCATAGACCTGAAAGACAGTTGACTTGGTTCTGTTGATCCTGTCTTCACTAACAGGCTGTTATTAGTGTTTGGGCAAATCAGTGATACATATTCCTTTATTTCTCCCAATCTTCTGACTTTACCCCCAACCAGTTTATAGAAAACTGTTATGAACCAGTAAATAATTCATGCTGTAATGTTCTAGTCTTTTTGCAAAAAAGGTGAAACAAATCATGAATTTAGTAATCATGCCTTTATAAATGTTAATAAAACAAACTGAAATCTGTCTTGGATCTTTTGAAAGCAGTGGTTTCTCTGGACAGTATGACAGATCAGTGAGCTGTAAATGCAGCTTGTGTTCTACCTTGGCTTCATATCCATTCACTGCCTCAGTCCTCTCGCTTCTCCAGCCCAGTATACCCGTCTTATTTCTGCAACAAAGATTAAAAATATCCCAGATCAGTTCCCCGTGGTCTCAACATTGAGTCAGTATTAAGTTGCATCGCCAACTGGTGTAGATGTGCCCATCCTAAGCTATTTTCATAACTTGCTTCAGAGTAAATCAACATTTCTTCTTGAAATGCAATCAAATGCTATAGTTTTACTCTTTAATCTTACATTTCAAAACATTGCTATTGTCCTTGTTTGATAGTAATGATAAACAGTTCAATATCTAATTAGGAAGTCTACCTAAAAGTTAGAGATGCATGTCCCATTTTTAAATGCTATTCATGTACTTGAACTCCTTGAGAAGAGGAGTTTGCAGGGATGATCGCCCCAAATAAGTCCTTATATGTTTAAAATAAAAAATAAAATGTATACAGTATGGAAACGAAATATATCTAAAATATGCACCAAGTTTACATTGATCTGTGGGATAAAGGAGAGTTGACAGCAACAATGAAAAAGTGATAGAAGTTTAACAGTTACAACAACATTAGGATCTCTGCACTAACAATAAACACAGCCCTCATAGCATGAATTCAAGGTGCATATCTGTTCTTAAGGTAAACAACTTAAATGTGTTTTTTTAATTGTGCTCACTTGAGATCATTACCAAACATCCTGTATATTCATATCTCTTATGTACATACGGATCTGACCTTTCAAAGGCAATGTTGCGGGTGTCCAGCTGAGTGGTCACCACAGGGGCTGATAGTCTTCCTGCTACCTGCTCGTCACTGGGCTGTACAGCCCCCAGAAGGCCTAGACCAGCTTTGGTGTTGCTGCATGAGCCGCCATTCATTCGTCCGGGTGAGAGTGCTGCTGGAGACAGAGTCTCACAGTACACCAGCTGCTTGTCATGGTCAACCTCCATCACCTCTGCACTTGAATCTGAGGGGCAAGAGGATGAGGGAGGTGAAGAGAAAAATAAGGGGAATAGAAGAGAAAGAATTGAGAGTCTTGGAATGTGAATTGTGCTGTACAATACATACATTCAAATGTAAAGAAAAGTCAAATGAAATGACTGATGATGATTTCAGATAAACAAAGGAAAGGAAAGATCCTTTTTTCATTCTTATATCCTGAGGCAAAGTCTCACCTCTACCAATATCAGCGAATTCCCTCTGTAACACAGCCAGTGTGAGTGATAAATACAGGCATTATTTGATTTATTCATTCATTTAATGTAAGCAGCAATCCAGAAAACATGAAGGATGTCAGCAGAACGACCCTCCTAAGAGGTTGTATATATTAATCTAGTTGTAAAGAATATTTATATCACTTAATGTATGCAGTTAAATGTCTGCCAGTAGCCTGTTAATCAGCATAGCATAAAGTGTGGGAACAGAAGGTACAGCTAATCTTACAATGTCCAAAGCTAATACAAATCATCTAAAGGCTCGCTATTCATTTCATTATTATTAATAATAAATGGGATATCTGAAGAAGAAGTAATGCTCTGGGACACACAAGAGAAGCCTCACTATTCATTTTGTGGAGCTACTCTCACAATCTCAAAGTGATCTCATCTCAATTGGCAAAACAATGAATAAGTGCATAACCTGAATTCTCTTTTTAATTTTTCTTTAAAAAATGTGCATTTTCTTCATCATCCATTCAAAATTGTGTTCTTCATTCATTAGATATATAACACTACTATACATAGAAATATTAGCCCAGTTCATCTGCATTTCTCACATCTTTCCTCAAAGTGACTTTTCTCACTCAGCTCACCTCTGCTCCTCCATCTGCCAACAACACCCACCTCATCAAGCTCACTGGACTTACCTTTGCACGCAGCTGTTTCCCTTTACCAATCAAGCCAGTATTTAAGCCTCTCTCTCTCACTCACTCATTGCCCGATTGTTCTTTGTCTTCCCATGTCAGACATTTCACCACTCTAACTCGAACAGATTCCTCAATGCTAACTCTGTGTGCCTCTGACCTGTTAGCCTTGTTTCAATCCCGGAAATTGTCTGAGACGTCTGTAACTTACCATGAGTTCTGTTTTAGTGTTCTTGGTACTTCACTGCACTAACCTGTGTGCTTTCAGAACCTCAACCTGGTTCTGATTTAACCTTTGTCTTCTATTACTGGACTCTCTGCTGTTATCCTGTGCTTACCTGGATTTGGACCTGCTGCATCCCCTACCAGCCTCCTTATGGTACTATGGCCCTTGTCTGAGCCAAACCCTGATCTAACCCTGTGACTCATTCAGCTCTTGGTCTTACCATTAAACTGCACTGTGTTGATTCTTACCTGTATTTTTCCGGTGAACTGCCTGAGTCTGGTTGGACCCAACTTGTTGCATATATTTTCAAACAGCACACACTCAAACGCAACTTCACATACTGCAAGTATGGTTTAAATTCTGACCTTGTCCCCTGAAAATAAAGCTTCTGTTTCCTCTCTGCCAGGTCATCTGCTCAAAGCCCATCAAAGTGGTGTCAACACGGAGACACTGACCACTCTTCCACACTCTGTAGGTGTCACTGGGGCAGATACGAGACACCAGGGGCACTGAAAACAACAGAAGCACAATAAATCAATCTGCACCATTTCTAATGGATTTGTAGATAACATATTTAAACTGTGTTGGCATTTTGCTCTGATAAACCCAGATGTAAGTACTTGTAATGATAATAGTTGCGTCTCAGTTCCCTTAAGTTGCATCCATGCATCTCAAAGTTGCGCCTTTTCCTTGCTTCTTAATCCATCCCATAAGAGATGCAGGGAGAGATGCGAATAAATGAAGAGAGGGAAAGAATGGACAGGGAACATTTAAGAGACATGAAAAGTATTTTCCTCTGAAGCGTCACATGAAGCTACAGTTTGTCCGTTTGTGATGATGGTGTCAGCTCATCACCTCTAGATTTTGTTCAAACAACACTGTTCCTTCCCTTGAGACTACTGAATGATGACTTTGGCATGCATGCCGCTGTCCATGGTGCTGAAAAGGAGCACAATGACAGCTGTCCCTCAAAAGTTGAGAGCTGCCTGCCTCTTAGTGTCTGTTCTAAAGTATTTAATTTCTGTTATGGAACTTCAGTGGTGTTGTGAAGTTTCGGGAAAGTCTGTTCCGATGCAGTGGGTGATATTTAAAACATGGATGCATCTGTCACTTAGAAGAATGCAGTAAAGGCTCCTCTCGTGTGTCCTCGGGCATCACTCCTCAGATTTCCCTCTATTCTCCTCAACTTCCATGGAGCAGTGAGAGTTTTGGATTGCTCCTTAACAGGGAGTTCAAACCTGCTACCAGTTAGATTAACGACCAAGGACTGATGAAATGCTACTTTAGAGAACTGAGAAGCAGAGAATATATATATTTATTTGCACATAAATACACCATCACAAGTCCTGCCTATAGACTGATGCAGTAATGCATTCACTTTTGGTTTTGTACAGCACTTCAGATACACTTCACAAGCTGTTTAACCAAAGCCAGGAAGTGTGTGAACTTTGGCGTGCAGTGCAGATGAAAGATGCATAACACTTCAACCCCAGAGGGAGATGAAAACATGATTAGTTCTGACTGCTTCGACTGCTATACTGACTGGAATGACAGAGCCTGGACTCACCCCAGCTGGTAAACTCCCATTTCATCTCCACATAAAAGTCCTGAGCCTGGTCAGACAGAAGCAGAGATGGGGAGATTAAGACAAATGACACAGAAAGAAGCATTAATAAAAAGAGAAATTAGAGAGCGGGAGAGTTGAGGAGACAGATACAGCTCGAACAATCAGAATATTGGATTTATGAAACTATCTGTGAAATGAACCCTCAGCAAATAGATATACTCAGGACACTGTGGGAACAGGACTTGGGCCCTTTGCTTCCAAATGCCTACAATATATCATTTCAGCCAGATCCTGGAACTACCATATTTAGTGTACAACCGAAGAACGCCATCTGCTCAGGCAATCCTTATAATGCTGTCGCCTTCACCTGTTTGCTAGCTCATTGTCTCATACTGTTCAATGGAAAAGTCAACTTCTCGTGTCAGGTGGATGAAAAAAGTTACATTCCATTTAAAACTGGAGAAGATTTACTGAGGGTAGCTTTGAGTGATGGGTTAGATTGGGACGGCGTGTGGTGGGGCTTGAGAAGGGAAGGGTTGGTTTCTATTCTGTAGCTCACTACACTGGGTATCCACCACACAGGGAAGCTGCATTGTGAGAAGATGGAGAAACTCAAACAATACCACAAAGACCAAAGCAATACCACAAAGACCAAAGCAGAACAGACGGAAAAACTAGCAAGTTGTATGCTTATGCTACACTGGGCGCTATCCTCAGACACAGAGCAAATGCAGACAGAGAAAAAGCTCCCATGGTGTGTAGTTCTCAGGGATTCCCTGGTGGATAGTTCCTCTACAAGATTATTCCACATTGCTGTTCAATAAGACATGCATGTTCAATTTAACATTGTTCTATTTATATATCAAGAGTAATGTTATTTTGGATTGAATCAATAGTTAAACAATCTGTTTGCTTTAAAGTCTGTCTTGAAGAGCAATTCATGACAAATGTATGACTGTGATGTGCTGCTCATTTCTGTCAGTTGTTTCTACAAGGTCTAATTTCTAAGGTACTGCTTTAATCGACAGTATCAAAGTGAGATGATATGAACATTTTGGGGCACTATCCAAATTTTCCCTCTTCGTCAAAATAATTGAATCGGTCCCCCTTTGAGCAAGAGATGGGGGAAATCTGCTTTAGTCACACGGGACCCCTCGTCTTCCAAGGGAAAAGGTCTTAAAATGATGGCATACAGCCAGGAAGTTCAGTCTTCTTGCAGCCGGTCTTTGATCTTGTGTCTGACCTGTGACTTTATTTTCATGAGCTATAAGCTATAATCATTTAAATAAAAATTTTAAAAAAGGCTTAACATATTTCACTTATAATAGAAAATTGTGAAAGTTTACCTTTTTTGAATTGATTTTCCAAAAGTCAAATCCCTTTTTCATGATATCTAATTTTTTTGAGCTGCACATGAAGTGATGAATTTAAAGATAGATACACAGAGAAAGAGAGAAGGAAAAAAGGAAAGTGAACAATTGCAGTGTGGCTGCTTGATTGTCTGTTCCATTTGTGGGGAAACTTGCAAAGAGAAGGGGCTGTGATTTTGCATGTGTGGGCTCGTAAAAGAAGTGATGGATGGAAGGATAGAGAGTTGAATGATGCTGCAGCCTCAGATGAAGGACTTTGTGATGTGTGGAGTACACAAAATGAAGATTTTAAACCAAACATTTAAATGTATAAGTTTAATATAGAGCTCAGATAATTGTTAACAAATAGCTTTTGCTGTACATGTTTGTGTTCAATCTTACTTGGCGCAGTTGCTCTAGCAGGACAGGGATACGCGCCAGCCTCTTGGCTGTCCTCTGGTAGTCACGATAACGAAGCACCAGACGCACTAACTCTGGATCCCTGGTGCTCACTGCCTCCTGAAGAACTGCATGAGAAAAAGAGAGAGAAAAAAGAGAGAAATGAAAGGGAGAGAATAAAACAGAGCCGATCACTCAAGCCTCATTTAAAATTTATATACACGAGCAATTTAAGGGAGCCAACGAGAACTCCCAAAACTAAAGTAGGCCAAAGACAAAGCTGGTATCCATCCATCCATCTCTGTCTGTCTGTCTGTGTGTATGTGTGTGAGTACTACATAGATAGATAGATAGATAGATAGATAGATAGATAGATAGATAGATAGATAGATAGATAGATAGATAGATAGATAGATAGATAGATAGATAGATAGATAGATAGATAGATAGATAGATTGATAGATAAGAAAGAAAGAAAGAAAGAAAGAAAGAAAGAAAGAAAGAAAGAAAGAAAGAAAGAAAGAAAAAAAGAAAGAAAGAAATTGAATTGATGAAACATCCACACACTTGCAGGTGTTATTAAAAAGGCATTAACAGTGATTTGCATTTTCAAAACTACTTCATAAACACTAACAAAGACGTACCGGTCCATCCATTGCGATTGTCCTTGCTACTATCAGCTCCATGCTGCAGCAGGACCCGGGAACAGTCCAGGTGGCCGAGTGTAACAGCCAGATGGAGAGGAGTCCGGCCACGAGGGTCTAGAGCCTCTAAATCAGTCTGAAGAGAAAAAGTGAAAATGGGAGGAGAAAAACAAAATTCATAGTAGGTGAATTATGTGATAGGAAAGGAAAAAGGAGAGAACAGGTAGAGGGGGAGTGGAAAAGAAATACAATTTAATTGTGCTCTTTTTACTCAAAACAGAGGGAAAAAAATCTTTATAGAAACAGTGGCATAGGGGCAATACAATAGATACTGTAGCATTAAGAAGATAACAGAAAGATGGATATACTGTTGCTAAGAGATCTGTACACCCTCCATCATGACTTCGGGCTGCAAACCTAAATCCTATACCATTTCTGTTGGACTTGATTTATTGAGCTTGGCTAAAAGCCAAAGACAGGACACACTTTTCTTGTAAATGAGCAACTTTTAACTTTAGAAACTACTTTATGTCAAGAACTGGGACATGGAGGTTCTGAGAAGGTTGCTAGTTTGGCATCCAGTCAAGAAAGTGTGAAATGGGGTAACTGTTCAGTGCTTGGTGCTCAAGCAAAAACAAGAAATCTACTGCCTCTCTGAGTGAAAAAAGAAATCCTTCCTAACATGAGTAACTATAGAAGCTGGTTAAGAACACATCAACAAAAAAAACATAATTGAGGGGCTGTGCCCATTAAAGCATTTTTGTTTTTTTGCGCTGATAGCGCAGAATTTCATTTTAAACAAATGCAGCTCAGGGTTCTCCGTGCTCAGCGTCTTGGATGCAAAAAGTCCTCAGCATCAGCTGATGTTAGTCGCTGCACTCTCAGCGTTACCAGTGGAAAAAAGGTTCAAAATTTGGAACACTGCACTCGTCAATCTCACATCTTCATCGCCAAACAATCAGAATAAAGGAAGGGCTTAACTTCTCATACCAACTATGTCAACAACAAAGAAAAAGCACCACACACAGTTCCACTCTGTTTTTCTAAGATTGTCAGCAAGACCTCACATGTCAGTCATAGTGTATTAGAGTTAACCAATCATATGAGTCCTACCTATTCCAAGTCATGCTAAATTAAAATCAAATCAAATAGGCAAATTGTCAACCCAGAGAGATTTGAGAAGTAGAAGAAGAAATCCAACCCACTAAAAGACACTCAGGCCCCTCTACAGCCCCACTTTTCCCCAAGAGTGCTAGAGCTCAGGAGATCACACAATGTATTGCTAAATATATAGCCAAAGACTCATGGATATTTTATGTGGTGAACAACAAAATATTCAGACTAGTAAACACACTGTAGCCAAAGTATAAATACCCATCACAACAGTGCTTTAGTAAAACACTGCTACCAGCTCGCTATGAAGAGGCAATGCACTTATGACAAGTCAATAGGAAATGGGAAAAGTTCTGTGCTTACAGACTCTTGTTCAACCACCAACTGGATCCAACATAGGTGAAGTGTTAAAATACAACGTTTAATGGATGTAATATTGTGAGTATAACTTCTTTGATTCTCCATGCTAAGCTATGCTAAATGCTGGCTTTGGCTTTATCTCAGTTCTACGGAGAAGAAGTGGTATCTTTTTATGTTACACACAGCAAATAAAACATTGAATCAAAGAGCCTTACAAAATACTTTTTTTTCTAAGATTCAGGCATCATTAAAGACTGGGCCAATGTTGGTCTAAAGTAGGGTTACTGGGAAATACCATGCCCATCTGGTGCCGGGCAAATTGAAAGATGGCTGGATGAATCACGAATGGCTGAAACTAGCATCCTCTGTTAGATATTCCACACAAGGTAACATGTCATAACTGTCAAAATACTGAGGATGATAACAGTGTTACTGTGTCAAACATCAACAGAGCTGATTTTTACCTGCAATCTGTTAATTACCATGAGCTGTGGTGCTCATAGGTCTGATGAGACATCTTGTCTAAAAATATTGTATCTTATTTAATCATCCACTTGCTGTATTGTTCATCTTATGATTGCCTATCTCTCTGTGTCCATTCCCCAAGCCGGTCTGTGCTTAATTATATTTCTGTTGTTTCTCTTTGATGTTCATCCATCTGTCTATTGTCTGTATCCCTTTTGTTTCAAAGGTTAGATGTTAGCTGATCCCAGCTAACTTGTGCAGTTTGCTCCATCAAAACCAGCAACTACAAATTTCCTGTTCAGAGCATCTTTAGAACGTCAGACAGAAATACTGTCAGCCTAGACCAGGACTGATCCCGAGTTAGTGTCGTTGGTCCACTGGGGGTTTCATTAATAATTGAGGACTTCTCTTTAACATGATGCTGTGACAAAGAGTATGCCCTTTATCAAGCGTTCCGTGGAAACATGCAAATATGAGTTCACAGTGTAGATACGTTTTTACAGCACCCTTTGGACAACTGTAGGAACCAGGCTGTAGGAATAAAGACACTTTTGTAGAGCTTTTTTTTTTCTTTCATACAACAGTAAATTCAGACCTAATCTGTTTGGACAAGAGAATGCTGCTTTCAAGGTAGAGGGCAGAGAGAGACAAGCTTTAAGAGACAAAAACATGTGTTCCCTAAGGATTTGTAGGTACAGGAAAAAAAGACTGTGGTAGGGGAATTGAAGCAACATAGGTGTAGATGATTAAACCAGTATCAAAATAAGTCTGACATCATTCTCTGAGAAGAGACCAGCCTGCACATTGGGGCTCACTCACCAACATCTTAACATTGATGTTAAATGTATTCTTAATACTGTTTCTAAAGGAAGTCTAAGTCAGATTCATGGTCAGTTCTTAAGCATAATCGTTCACAACTGGGTTCTTAATGAATGTCTCATCCATGTTAAATTTAAAGCTTGTGCTTGATGGTTCAAAATAGCACAGTTGCACTCCCCTTAGTGTCATGTGTGCACACAAAAAACACTGGATCCAGAGTGGAGAGACATCAGGAATGTGCAAATTAAATTCCAAACCAATTGCGCAGTGGACTCTGAGTCAAAAGATAATTTAGTTATTCTGAAATGGAGGTAACACTCCTGGAAGACGCATACTATGAAGTGAAATTTAACAGGAAAATTGCCTGAAACAGAAGTGACTTTTCTCAACTTTTTCATTATTAATGGGATTTGACAGTGATTCCACTCTAAAGGTTGTTGCTTTAAAATGATTGACATGAGACAGATTTGTCATTAAATACCCACAAGGGTCAGTTTTCCTTTCATCACATATTAATATTTAATCTGTAGCCTATATTAGTATCTTATGTAATCTTGTTCATACAGTATATTCGCTTAATATTTCATTTTTCATGTTTCTATGCCTCTATCTGTCTGGTAAAGTTAAGTCTGATCCTAACTTAACATTTTGCAGTTTTAACAAAACACTGCATAATTGAAATAAAAGCTGGCTACTTTAAAACCATGTATTTATAAATGTCTTCAATAATATAAAGGAGCTGAATGAAGAAAAACACAGTATCTAATAATTATGCACCCACATATCAGCGCTCAACTGTGTGTAAGAGCACTTTGAATGTTCTTAGATTTTGGTCTTAGCGAAGAACAAAGGGAATCAAGGAAATGCAGCGCCCCCTCCCTTTTTAATCACTGCATCTCCAACAGCAGATAAAACCAGACCCTGCTGTGTACTTAAAATCTCCTCCAGTCCTGGATTACCATTGACCCCTTCCTTCCCTTCTTCTTGATCAGAGAGACAACTTTTAACATCCCTGCACATTTTGTTTTATGGAGAGTGTGAATTAAACAGTTTCAAGGATCTGGTCGGAGATATTCCTGTTGAACCTATCTGACCTTAACACTTCCTCCCTGAGGACTGTTCATTATCTTAGATATAGTAAAATGTACAAGACTGCAACAAACACTTCTCGAACTGTCTTAACAAAGACTTACTAATCTGAAATGAACCTGTGATCAACAAGAGTGCTGTCTAACTGAACTCCTTCTGTAATGATGATTAGAATATATAGATATTATATATTACAGCTATCATTTTAGTATATGTGAAGGTCATAATCGAGAAATTGTCAAATCATGCATTTTAATTGTTTTCTTTCCAGTTCAGCTCAGATTTCACTCATGGAGAAAGTTTCCCATTTGGTAAATGGTAAATGGACTGTATTGTAAAGCACCATCAGTATTAACTAAACTCATTCACACACTGATGTCACAGCCACTGGGGGCAGTTTGGGGTTCAGTGTCTTGCCCAAGGACACTTCAGAGTGTGGAAAGCAGGACCTGGGATCGAATCCCCGACCTTCCGATTGAGAGACGGCCGACACTACCTCTAAACCACATAAACGCAGTTTGAGGAAAGTTTTTCATTCCCATCTCACACTGAAATTGTATGTTAGGGATTTGAACCAAGAACCATTTGGTTGAAAGGCAAATGGGCAAATGGGGGGGGGGGTTGCACGAACTGCAAGGGTCATCGTCTCCATCAGCCTACGTAGCAAGCCTGACTGAGGTCCTGTGTTTACACATTTCAGAGACAGTCTGACTCTCAAATTCCTACCTAGTTGACTGAGTTGAATAACTGGGCCAGAAAAATCCTCAATGCTGGTTACTACCTGGGGCGATCTGTTTGAAGCCACCAGCATAGAGCTGTGAGTTGGGACCAATATGGAGTACTTTTTTCTGTGAGTTCCCAAGTAAGATTGTTTCAACTGCGGTTGCTGGGATAAAGAGTTTATGTCTAAAAAAGCTCTGACATCGCAAATCATTTTCCAGTTCCTCTGTAATACCCAACCCAAATTCATCCCTTTTGTAGTCTAACTTCATTCATTTGCTATCTCATGAAATCTCACCATCATTCATTCTGTAACCTCCATGTCCTTTAACTCTAGCTGTTTTTAATCATTTCAAGTGTTCCCCATTCATTGATATTCACATAAAAGACAGTTTTTTCTTTGTGCAATGCTGTCTAGAATTGAACAGATCCCTGATGAAGAATTCACTTACTTTGGTGGTGAGATTGATTATTAATAAACATTAAGTTGTTTATAAGTACCTCCTTATGGAGGTGGTGCCTCATTTTCCACACAGGGTGTGGTGTAAAATATTGATTTCATTACCAATCAACTTTATAACACAGAAAAAGGTGAAAAAGCAGTCTGCGTTCTTTGGATGTGATGGAGAGGAGCAGAGAAGAGTAACATCAATTTCATAGAGCTGTGTGTATTTATACTGTATAAGGTGATTATAGGTACTCTGAAAAAATATTTTCACCCTTCCTTTGGGTAAAAAGCAAACACTCTATATGTAAATAGACACTGATATCCAGATCTCATATAAAGAAATATACAAAAAAAGCCAGATAAACAAATGAGTTAGCGACATAACATAAGGAGCTATAAAACTTGAAGACCTGCAAACTAAGCTATTTAAATCTGAATAAACAGGTTCTGTGCATGAGACACACTGTAGATATTCTTCCTCTACATAGAATCCTCCCACAAAAACATAAAGACATCTGTGAGTAATCTTTGTGAAGGACATGTGCTTTGACAACCATTTTTAAATATGGACTGTTCTTACATAGCTTTATAAATCTGACAAACATCTTTTCTCCAATGATGCCAAAAAGTAATCCAGTCAGATGTTAGGATCTAGGCTAGATTAAGCTAGTATTTCTCTGTTATCAGGCTACCCAAATATGACTCTGATTACTTTACAGCTGAGAACTATGTTGTACAGCACCAACAAGAATTTTTATATTAGATATATCCTATCTCCCATATATTCCACCGTATCATGAATTATTCTTGTTAGCTTGAATTGTATATATTGTTGTTCAGTTATCAAATAATGTGGCAGAGATGTAAAATACTGAATCAGATGAGTTTGAGAGGTTGGTGGTCTGTTACTCTGCATAATCAGTGAATACGGGGAGAGTGGGCGGTGCTTCATGTGGCCCAGGACAAATTGCATACACATTGCAAGACCAATGTGGACTAAATGTGAACCACACCCCCTTTGTATAAGGTCTGAGTGATTGGACTCAGACAAAGTTTATTCCTGGTATCAACATGTGGTTATAGTTAGCAGATTACATGAAGACAGCCTAAACCACATGTATAAAGCAACCAGGATGCACTTAGGACACATTGAGATCAAATCACTCAGTCCACATTTGAAGGTGGGCTGGGACTCATTTGTCCACATTGGCTTGGCAATGTGTAGCCACAATGTCCTAGGCCACATTAAGGACTGCCCACTCTTCCCATATCCATGGAAACGATCATGTAAGGTAACAGACCACATGCTGTATCTTTTACATGTCTTCTACTCTTCATCCTTCAATTTGATTAATAATTAGACATTAACAATACAGAAAAGAACAATTAAATGAGTAGTTTATCATAGTTTATGTAATTGGAACAAAAGGCAGACAACCAGAATTTATACAAACGCATAAGGAGCAGTCGGGATGCATATGTTTCATAGAGAGAATGGGCATATGTTGCCCCAGTCTTTTTCTATCTGTCTTCCATGCACAGCATACTATAGTGCAATAAACTTGAATGAAACAAGCCAGAGCTGTGACCCACACACAGTTTATTAGAGTATGATAAAACAGTGCAGAGAGAACACACAGTAGTACTAGGATTAGGCAATTACAAGAACATTAATCGATACCAACATTTAGAACCTCTAAACGTTGTAATCTTTCTATTATTAAAAAAAAAAAACTAAAAAAAAGTTTTTTTAGTTAATATTGACTCTGGAAATGTCCCCCCCCCCCCTTAAATTAATCCTAGCATCCCTGAAAAAAGAATTACAGGGGTGTAAGCCAAAACAGATTCTTTAATTCAGCAGGTATTTTGTAAACATGTAGATTTTATATTCTAGATATTGACGTTATTTAACTGTAGTAAATTGATATTATTTTAAATCAAAAATATTCTTCTACCAATTCATGTAGGAAAAGGGCACTCAGCCTCTCTCTCTCTCTCTCTCTCTCTCTCTCTCTCTCTCTCTCTCTCTCTCTCTCTCTCTCTCTCTCTCTCTCTCTCTCTCTCTCTCTCTCTCTACAGTTGGCTTCATCCAAAAGTCAGGATTGGACTGTATGCTCTGACACAAGAGCAACAGGGAGCAGTGAGGGCAGCAAGCCACTAAAATGTGAAAATATGAAATATCAGTTATATACTTCTAAAGATATTAGCCTTCCCTAACTCAGGTGGTTCAGTCCTGTGGCATCCGGTGTAATATTTAAAGGTAGAGCTCAAACCTGGGTGCATCATCTGACAGTGAGGGAGTGGACTGACAATTTTACAACCAAAATATCAAAAGTAATAGGTAACTAAACGCTCTAAATTGTACATTCTAATTCATTCAAAATGACTGTCATAATGTAGAGGAACATTTCTCCACCCAGAAAATCCCTGGATTAAAAAATGCAAAAAGTAGGCTTGGTTACTTTCGGTGAGAAACTGTTTTTTTAAAGTGTTCAGAAAATGACCAAGATAATGTAGCCTATGGAAAAGCAGTTATTTAAATTAAGAACAGTTACAGAAATATCATAATAAAGTTACTTAGGCTAACTGTATCACATAACGGATGTACCAATGTGTTAATCCAGTATAATATGTATACAACCAGCTAATTAAAAAATATTCTTGATGCTTAAGATTTTGGAAAACGAATACCTTCATCATTCCATGTCCCACCCCCCTACAGAGACTTTCTGTTGCAACACTATCAGGGTCAGGACTTACAGTCTCTTGCAATTTGAATTTTTTCCATACATGAACTCCAGGTACAACTTCCCATACAAATTATAAAAACAGGGCTATATTTCATTTCCCAACACTGTTAACAACAATCATATAATGTCCTTAAATTATTTAAAAACAGGCCAAAAGAAATGACTGTATTCAATCGTCTACAAGTGCTCTCATACCCCCACCCCACCCATGAACACCACTACCCCCTAGCCCTCGAATAGAAATAAAACTAGGCTATTATCTGGTATTGACTTAGGCTTGGGTTTATGAGTAATGTGCTCGTGGGTGACAACGATCCCACCAACGTTGATCCTATTGTCCTACATTAATGACGCTCCTAAGACAAAGGCATATGTCAGAAAGCAGAGATTTGGGCTATTGCATATCTCGTTCCATGTCTCACCTGCTCGTTCGTCGCCAGCTCTCTCTCTAGCTGTCGGTGTTTGTTGTGCCACACCAAATAATGGATCGGATAACGAATCTTCTCTGGAGTTTTCTTTGCAGAAATCATCCTCGGATCATAATTTGCCTCCTCCCGTTTGTAGACTACGAATTGCAACTAAATGAATATAACCAGCAGTCTTATCATCCTTTATCGGCGTGATGCCCAAACGCGTCTCGATGCTGCATACAGCGGAAACTGCTCACTTTGCCTCTGATGAGCAGCACGCAGCGCTGGATGACGTTTATGGAGATAAAACTCTCGTTTGATTGTCTCAGAAGGTTGGGCTACACCTTTCTATGACCACCCGCTCATCCACGCTCCCTCTTCCTTTCTCTCCCACCTGCACTCCTTCTTCTGCACACTTCTTCCTCCTCCTCCCAACCTCCTAATCGGTGGGGAGAAATATGCGTTGACAAGCTGCAATGAAGTATGCGCACACTCCAGCCAATCCGCAGTCAGTATTGTGATAAAGCATGCCTCAAGAACGAACACCTACACACATTTCAAAAGCGAAAAGAAAGACATTTTAAGTCCCAGTTTTACAGATCTTTGTGAGACACACGGAACCAAATTAATTGTATTACAGCTTTTGATCAGAACACTTTTTATATGTAGTGTGTGATCACAATCTCTGTCGACCTTTTTATGCAAGTTGGTGCTATTTGTGTTCTTTAAAGTGCAGCTTAGGTAACATTTATAAAATAAATAAAATAAATT
>NW_023260164.1:0-40581 GCF_009762535.1 Notolabrus celidotus | reverse complement strand
CCTCTCTCTCTCTCTCTCTCCCCTCTCTCTCTCTCTCTCTCTCCCCTCTCTCTCTCTCTCCCTCTCTCTCTCTCTCTCTCTCTCTCTCCCTCTCTCTCACTGTCTCTCTCCCTTCCTCTCTCTCTCTCTCTCCCTCTCTCTCTCCCTCTCTCTCCTGTCTTCCTTGAGTGTGGCGCCGTACCTTCCGGCTTGCCCACAGAGTTCCTAAACAATGCGAGACATAGTTAGGTGTGGAGAATATTTATGACTCACACAGAAGCAGTCAGGAGTGCACGCTGCTCTCCTGAGTGAAGGTCTGCCTGTGAACGAGAGGAGATGCAAACACGAGTCTTTAGTAGTTTAATATTCCAGAGAAGTTCACAGGGCGTTCCATCCAGGAATAACCTCGTTATGCTCGTCCCAACGAGCTGCACAGAATCAAGTCTGCTCTTTAGATTCAGTCTCTGAGTCCTGGTCTGGGTCTGGGGACCTGGAGTCTCTCCCTGCACAGGGACAGGGTCTCAGGTTGTCACAGTGAAGGAAAACTTTTTCCAGATATCTGATCAGAAGTTATGAAACACCTCTCTCTCTCCTCGTACCGTGCAGAGGAGCAGAATGATGACTGTCTCTGTCTCTGAGATGAGTTTGATTCTGAAGCTGCTGTTCTGTGAGCACAGCAGATCATTCTGCAGCGTACTGCTGATTCATCACTGTGAACACCGTCCTGCTCCCTGCACCTCATGCACCCCGCTTTATATCCATTCCCCAATTACTCTCCCCACCGATCCCTCCATCCGTCCTGCAGCGCCTCAGAGATTCACCGCTCAGCGTCTGCCTCCAAAAACATCTGACCTCCATATCTTGATTCTCTTCCTCTCTCCCCCTCTTTCATATTTTATTCATCTTTGGTTCCCATGCTCGTCTGTGATCAAGATGTGTTAGAGCTCCGTGCCTCCAGCACTGATATATTTGAGCTGTGACAGCGATGGTGTGAGTGTAGGCCGGAGGATAACTGATGCCTTGATAGAGTAAATGTATTCTGCTTTCATCCTGAGCGAGGCTGAGCTGGTGGCAGAGAGAGAGAAACCTTATAGCTGCCTCCACACTGAACGCACATGTGTGTGTGTGTGTGTGTGTGTGTGTGTGTGTGTGTGTGTGTGTGTGTGTGTGTGTGTGTGTGTGTGTGTGTGTGTGTGTGTGTGTGTGGAGGAGGGGTGGCCTTTCTGTAATGCATTCAGAGTGTTAGTCAGAGTCCATGTTAGCAAACATGAATCTATTAAAGTCTCAGAGATGGAAAAGCTCCAGGACGTTCTGGCTGCAGGAAAATCAATCCAGTCTATTAACTATAACTGATAGTAAACGATATGTGCATTCTGTGAAGAGGAGCCAACACACAACACTAACATGGACTCTGACTAACACTCTGAATGCATTACAGAAGGGCCACCCCTCCTCCACACACACACACACACACACACACACACACACACACACACAAACATCAGCAGCAGCATGCACAGTCTGTGATCTCCCATCATGCATCAGGGCCTTGATAAGGCCTAAATCAGAGGAGCAAACACACTCTGTGTTATTGTTCAGCAGTAAAATAAAGTATTATGAAGTTCAAATAAATAAATGATGAAGTGATATTCTTCAGATCAACACCGTCACCGCTCCTCTCTTTGAATATGACACGAGGACGCTCAGGAGTCAGAGACACGAGGACGCTCAGGAGTCAGAGACACGAAGACACTCAGGAGTCAGAGACACAAGGACACTCAGGAGTCAGAGACATGAGGACGCTCAGGAGTCAGAGACACAAGGACGCTCAGGAGTCAGAGACACAAGGACACTCAGGAGTCAGAGACACGAGGACGCTCAGGAGTCAGAGACACGAGGACGCTCAGGAGTCAGAGACACAAGGACACTCAGGAGTCAGAGACATGAGGACGCTCAGGAGTCAGAGACACGAGGACGCTCAGGAGTCAGAGACACGAGGACGCTCAGGAGTCAGAGACACGAGGACGCTCAGGAGTCAGAGACACGAGGACGCTCAGGAGTCAGAGACACGAGGACGCTCAGGAGTCAGAGACACGAGGACGCTCTGTTACAGGAGCAATAATCAGATTCATGATCAGATCACAGAACAGAGGACTCTTCAGATCAACACCGTCACCGCTCCTCTCTTTGAATATGACGACTGAGAAACATGGAGCTGATTTATTCAGGTCAAAGAACTCGTTCTTCTGAGGGAGAGGGATTATTGATCGGGGCTTTAAGTTATCCGTTCATATCACCCGGCTCTCTGACTAATCTTCAGGCTGTGTGAGATGCTTGATTCTGATTGGTCAAACCCCTTGACGATGGTTATAACATCCACCACGCTTCTCTACACTATAATCATAAAACCCAATTTTCAAACTCCATTCACCAAACCTCTGACTCTCCCTGCAAAACCAAACTATGCTGTCAGATCAAACCATCAGGTCTACGTGCCGGGTCAGGCCTCAGGACTTCATCCACACCACAGACCACATTCTCCCTGGACAGGCAACGAGGGGAAAAACCCCCTGGCGTGCCGGATCCAGGTTTATACTGGTCTCCTCCCATCATGAAGTGTGATCAGTCTGAGTGGTTGTGTTGAAGCTGTGACTCCTGTGCTTCAAATGTGTTTACCTTCATGCAGCACAAGAGCATCAACTCAACTCAAACTTTATTGTCATTCATCTGGATAGCTAGTGTACAGCTGAACGAGGCATGTGCAAATAAACCACAGATAAACAATACAGGGACAACAAAGACAGATATGAAAACAAGACGAAACCACAACAAGGACAGACTAGACAGGGACGACTATATGAGTTAAACTAGACTAAATATGGATGATGGAGGGAACAGATAACTAGATAAACAGTGAGTGAGGTAGTGCAGGGTGCAAATGTTATATATATATATATATTGAATAAATAGAGCAGCTAAACTATTGAATTGAAATAAATAGGCAGTATAAATAGTTATTAAAACACAGGAGGCACAGTGGGGGTCATGGTCCAGTGTAAAGTGACATGTAACAGAGTCAGGATGGTCCAGGGTCCTTCACTGTGTTGGGACAGGGGCTGGGGGCTGGGGGGTCAGTCTGAGGTGGAGCAGCATGTTCAGGAGTCTCACAGCATGGGGGACAAAGCTGCTGCATCACAGAGCAACATGTGTGTGCTGATGATTTAGGAGGGACTGATTCAGGACATGGTTCAGACCGCTAAGGGATCTGGTTCAGACATCAGGGTTTAGTGTTGTAGTGATTGAAATACTGTAACTTTCACTAACATGAGGAACACCAGAGACAAACTGATCACACGTCATGTCAGATCAATCCACGGAGAAGAGTTCAGACACATTGAGCTTCAGCTTGTTGACACCACAGACCGGGAGGTGAGGGGAACCGCTTAATCAGCAGACTACTGATATTTACAGACTGGATCTGGTCTCTACCTGCTCACCATACATTATCCCTGACATGTTCATGAGCTTCAACCTGTCTGTGTGTATTAATGTGGATCTCTCCTCCTGTTGTAAAGAGGAACAGGTCCATGATGGAGACACAGGTCTGTCAGCTCATATATATATATATAACAGGTCCATGATGGAGACACAGGTCTGTCAGCTCATATATATATATATAACAGGTCCATGATGGAGACACAGGTCTGTCAGCTCATATATATATATATAACAGGTCCATGATGGAGACACAGGTCTGTCAGCTCATATATATATAAACAGGTCCATGATGGAGACACAGATCTGTCAGCTCATATATATATATAACAGGTCCATGATGGAGACACAGGTCTGTCAGCTCATATATATATATAACAGGTCCATGATGGAGACACAGGTCTGTCAGCTCATATATATATATATAACAGGTCCATGATGGAGACACAGGCCTGTCAGCTCATATATATATATATAACAGGTCCATGATGGAGACACAGGTCTGTCAGCTCATATATATATATATAACAGGTCCATGATGGAGACACAGGTCTGTCAGCTCATATATATATATAACAGGTCCATGATGGAGACACAGATCTGTCAGCTCATATATATATATATAACAGGTCCATGATGGAGACACAGGTCTGTCAGCTCATATATATATATAACAGGTCCATGATGGAGACACAGGTCTGTCAGCTCATATATATATATAACAGGTCCATGATGGAGACACAGGTCTGTCAGCTCATATATATATAACAGGTCCATGATGGAGACACAGGTCTGTCAGCTCATATATATATAACAGGTCCATGATGGAGACACAGGTCTGTCAGCTCATATATATATAACAGGTCCATGATGGAGACACAGGTCTGTCAGCTCATATATATATAACAGGTCCATGATGGAGACACAGGTCTGTCAGCTCATATATATATATAACAGGTCCATGATGGAGACACAGGTCTGTCAGCTCATATATATATAACAGGTCCATGATGGAGACACAGGTCTGTCAGCTCATATATATATAACAGGTCCATGATGGAGACACAGGTCTGTCAGCTCATATATATAACAGGTCCATGATGGAGACACAGGTCTGTCAGCTCATATATATATATAACAGGTCCATGATGGAGACACAGGTCTGTCAGCTCATATATATATAACAGGTCCATGATGGAGACACAGGTCTGTCAGCTCATATATATATAACAGGTCCATGATGGAGACACAGGTCTGTCAGCTCATATATATATATAACAGGTCCATGATGGAGACACAGGTCTGTCAGCTCATATATATATAACAGGTCCATGATGGAGACACAGGTCTGTCAGCTCATATATATATAACAGGTCCATGATGGAGACACAGGTCTGTCAGCTCATATATATATATAACAGGTCCATGATGGAGACACAGGTCTGTCAGCTCATATATATATATAACAGGTCCATGATGGAGACACAGGTCTGTCAGCTCATATATATATATAACAGGTCCATGATGGAGACACAGGTCTGTCAGCTCATATATATATAACAGGTCCATGATGGAGACACAGGTCTGTCAGCTCATATATATATAACAGGTCCATGATGGAGACACAGGTCTGTCAGCTCATATATATATAACAGGTCCATGATGGAGACACAGGTCTGTCAGCTCATATATATATATAACAGGTCCATGATGGAGACACAGATCTGTCAGCTCATATATATATATATAACAGGTCCATGATGGAGACACAGGTCTGTCAGCTCATATATATATATAACAGGTCCATGATGGAGACACAGGTCTGTCAGCTCATATATATATATAACAGGTCCATGATGGAGACACAGGTCTGTCAGCTCATATATATATATAACAGGTCCATGATGGAGACACAGGTCTGTCAGCTCATATATATATAACAGGTCCATGATGGAGACACAGGTCTGTCAGCTCATATATATATAACAGGTCCATGATGGAGACACAGGTCTGTCAGCTCATATATATATAACAGGTCCATGATGGAGACACAGGTCTGTCAGCTCATATATATATATAACAGGTCCATGATGGAGACACAGGTCTGTCAGCTCATATATATATATAACAGGTCCATGATGGAGACACAGGTCTGTCAGCTCATATATATATAACAGGTCCATGATGGAGACACAGGTCTGTCAGCTCATATATATATAACAGGTCCATGATGGAGACACAGGTCTGTCAGCTCATATATATATAACAGGTCCATGATGGAGACACAGGTCTGTCAGCTCATATATATATATAACAGGTCCATGATGGAGACACAGGTCTGTCAGCTCATATATATATATAACAGGTCCATGATGGAGACACAGGTCTGTCAGCTCATATATATATAACAGGTCCATGATGGAGACACAGGTCTGTCAGCTCATATATATATATAACAGGTCCATGATGGAGACACAGGTCTGTCAGCTCATATATATATATAACAGGTCCATGATGGAGACACAGGTCTGTCAGCTCATATATATATAACAGGTCCATGATGGAGACACAGGTCTGTCCAGAACAGAGCGTTTCATAAAACCACTCTGTGATTCCACCCGGCCTCTCTTGCATCATCGCCCCTGCTGCCCTCCCTGACAGTTTACTGACCTCAATCACCGAGTTATCTCCTCCACGCTTTGTAGCTCACATCACCAAATCCTGTTCCCCCCCGGCCCGTGGGTTCCTCGGGTCAAAAGCCAAAAAAAGAAGTTCTGCTTCTCTCTGCTGCTGTTCCTAAACCCTGTCCTACTTTCTATCAGAAAACAAACTGTTTCTTTCCACACAGTTAACGTCCCTGCTCTCCAGCTTCACCTCTCTCTCTCTCTGTTTCTGTACCTGAAGCTCTCCACCACACCTCCACCTCTCAGGCACTGCCCCCCCTGTTGATCCAGGTCCTGGTTCTCAGCGCTCACTGACTCAGGACTGACTCAGGACTGACGTGGAGCTGTGGCAGCAGCAGTGATCTAGTGGTCAGCGTGGGGGGCTGAGGTGTTTTGCTCTATTTAGCCTCAGACCTTCGGGCCCTCTTCTGTCACGCTCTGTTGCATCACTTCTTCTTCTTCGTCCTGTGAGGCGTCCGGACAGCAGATATGATGTGATGCATGAGCGGCTGCAGATGACAGCGGTCCACAACTCAAACAGAAGGTCGGACAGGACGCAGAGAACGTGAACACAGAGGAGAGAAGTTGAAGAGATCTTCTCGCGGCGTGTGGATGAATAATAGATCAAACCTCAGAGGTAGTTAGAGCTCTCTCTCTCCCTGCTCTCCTCTTCATGTCTTTCTGCTTGCTCTGCTTCCTCTTCTCTGAAAGTTGCAGACGGGATCATCGTGATAACGCCGTGCATCCTTGCTGATGTGTGTCTGAGCGTCTGAGCCTCGGTCTGTGTTCTTTGTGGCTGTGAAGAAGAAGATTGTGGAGGAATCAAAGATCAAACACAGCAGCGCCGCAGAGCTTCAGTCTCGGCTGTCTCGGCTCCCGCTGCCCCTCTCTCCTTCGGCTCTTCTCATCTTCCTCATTTATTTACACCTTCCTGCGTTCATCTGTCCTCCTCCAGCAAAGATATCTGCTCAGGACTCAGGATATTCATTCAGTGTTTGCAGGTGTTCTCTTAGAAACTCTGATACTGATCTTTAAGCTCCTGCTAAGACTGAACAGGAAACATTTGGTCCAGCAGAGCTGAACAAACAGCTCACCTGCTTTTATCAAGTTCCTCTAATGGCTACAGGGAGAGGATCTGCTCCACACACACACACACACACACACACACACACACACACACGCTGCAGCTCTCAGAGGAGACTCATCTGTCTGCAGCTTTGTTTGTGTCATATCTGAGCCCTGTGTGAAGTGGAGAGGAAAGAGTGTTTTGCTCACAGCCCTCTCTGCTGTAAACTGACGGGGCTCAGGGGAGAGACCGGGGACAGGAGGGGGGAGTACGGTGTGATGGACAGAGAGTGATACAGGAGGAGGTGAGAGGAGGCAGCCTCTAAATGAAATCAAGAGAAAAGAGTTAATACCAATGCTGGAGAGAGGACTGAGGGAGCTCAGAGAGTAAAGGAAGGCGGAGGGAGAAAGTAGAGAGAGAGAGATCTGAAGAGACCTCAGAGGAGGGAGATAAAGAGCACAGAGCCGACGCAGGCAGAACAAGGAGACTCGGGTCTGTGGGGTGTTTGTGATGAGCAGTTTGTCAGTCAGATTACACACACACACACACACACACACACACACACACACACACACACACACACACACACACACACACACTCTTTCATATCGTTGCTGTAAAGATTAGTGTGGACAAATATTTCCAGTCCTTTGCTCTGCTCCCTCAGCAGCTACCTCAGGGTTAGATAAAGGGAGTGTGTGTGCGTGTGTGTGTGTGTGTGTGTGTGTGTGTGTGTGTGTGTGTGTGTGTGTGTGTGTGTGTGTGTGTGTGTGTGTGTGTGCATGCAGACAGTTGATTGACAGCTTCTGCAATTGACTTCTGTCATGAGGATCACTGAGGGAAAGTCTGGGCAGCATCTGAATAGATTTTCATGAGGAGAAACAGTCTGCACTTTCAGGACAGAAAGAAACTCCCAAACACATGAAATAAAATAGAAATACTACAACACAAGAAATATAACTTCAGAAAGATCAGCTCACAGGGTGGAAAGTCAGAAACCCAGAGAACAAACACATCAGAACGAAGCAAAGTCTTTCCTGCTACCTCTATCAGATCTAGCTCCTCCTGTAGGTCAGGTCCTCATCCTGTCCTGGTCCCTCATGTCTCTGGTGGAGTGGTTATATGTCAGTTTAACCAGACACAACCTACATACAACTTTACCTCCATTTATAGATCAACATACTAACAAACCACGCCCACTACAACATGACATCATCACCTGTGCTCCTTTACATCCTGGGCCCGTCTGCACGTCCAGACATTAGCGATGAAAACAGGCCATTAGTACTAATGGTGATGAGTCTCTCTGTCGGCCTCTGATTCATGATTTAATAAACAAATCAGTTCAGCAGAAAGAAACGAAGAGAGAATCAGACCGGGTAGCTCGATATCATTATTCAAAAACAGACTCAGAGCGTCTCTCTGTCCTGCAGCCGTCTCCACATGGATGCAGGTGTTTGATATTCTCTGGTCTCCTTCCAGAGTGATGATGTTCAGGAGATCCTCCAGATGATGCTCTCCTGCAGCCACTCATACAGAGAGAGAGTGATGACTGGAAAATGAGCTGTTGACAGCCAGAATCTTCAGCTCCCGCCAAGAGAATCATTTGTGTTCTGGCACTGATCGTCAAACTTCAACACCGACTGAAGTTATCTTATCTAATGAGACCGTCTCTCCTGATTACGAGGCTCTGGAGATCACCTGGCAGGTATCCTGACTGCTTAATGATGTCTCTGATTTAACAGGAGGCTTTAAGCTTCTGGGTCATCCTCCCTTCCTCCCTTCCTTCCTTTGTTTGAGACTAAGATATTCAAACCACATTTGTGTTTCTTTATGTGAAGTCAAAGTAGCAGCAGCACACCGGGATGTCGTGGCTGCGGCTGCCCGGGGAAATGTCAGCGTGCTGAGTGCAAAGTGTGAAGAGAGGAAACAGAACAAGATTCACTGCTTCAGAAGAAGACACAGAAATAATCCACAAAGATTTAAAATCTAAAGGCTTCTGTATTTATATCCAATTATTTACACGAGGTCCTTTCTTCCTTTCCTTATTTATTCTGTGTTTATTTGTTTTCTTTTATTTTTAATATTATTTTGTTGTGATGACAGATAACTGACTCACTTATGTTTTTATTTTACTCTTTTCTTTCCCTTTTATTTATTTATTTTTATTTATGTATTTAATTACTTATTATTATTATTATTATTATTATTATTATTTATTCATTTTGTATTCATTTCTTTTTTTTTGTTTATTTATTTAATGAATATAATAATTTATTTAATTTATTTATTTGTTGATTTTCTTTTCTTTCTTTTTGTTTATTGAAGCAGAAACATTAATTTTCTGTTTTAAGTATAAATAAAATTCTGCAAATGTATGAATGTTACAAAAAGACAAAATAAGTAATATAACTTTAAATGATTAAAAAACACTGCAGTCTTTATTTAATATAAAAACATGTGAGCATGTAGAGTCCTCTAAGAACGTATGACTGAACTGAAAGCTCACGGCGCGGCTCCATGACTGAATAATTCAGTCATGGTTTTAAACTCAGTTCTTTATCTGGTCCTCACTTTGAGGACTTCCTGACTCTACTGGTCTCACATAAATCTCCTCTTCTCTTTTAGACAGCAGGTCCTTGTCCAATTGCATAATGAGCTGCTGCCTGAGTAAACCAGAGGCTAATCACACACAGACTGTGAGCACAAATTGAATGAAAGGCTCAGTGAAAATTAGCCCGGCACTTCCATGTGCATAAATCTGCCCGTCTTTGATTTGACATGTCAGCTCGACGCGTATCTGAGGAGACACAATTGAGAAGGACAGCCTGGTGTGCAGCCGGCAGCACAGAGGGGGTTCAGTAAATACATCTGCATCAGGAGGGAAGGATGGCTCGGGTCCACAAAGAGGACTAACAGAGAGATGGATCACCTCCATCCCAGCACCTGTCAGAGCTTAGACCAGACGTGAAGGAGTTTCATCACGCAGGCTAATGAAGCAGGAGGGACACACTGATCTGATGTGAACGCCAACAACATCCTGTTCTGTTAGCGAGGGCTTAATTGGCACAGCCTGCCGATCATATGTGTGTCTCCATGGTAACAGCAGGGATCAACATGAGCGTGTACTGAGTGACCCAGATCTGGATCACATACGGGGACGTTTAGGATGGAGCCTGATCCGTGGTTGGTGTTTTTCATCAGTGGGAGCTTCTCTGGTTTTATTTGGACTGTTGGTGATATTCATCAGAACAGACGCCACTGTGACCACGCTCCATGACTGAGGCCGGGCGCCACTCACCGCCATGCTGACGAAAGACAGAGAGACCGAGCTGCAACCTCAGGTCTACAAATATGAGTCCAATGAGGAAGTGTTCATTTCAAAGATATTGAGATTCTGAGTCTTCCAATGAGACGCACAGCTGACTTGATTGACAGGCGGGAACACTGTGCCTGTTGGCGAGGAGGCTCAAAGCCCCGCCTCTTTATGTCACAATCGCTAGGCAGCAGCAATATGGCCGCCGCCGCGGACTGGACTCAAAACTTCAGAAACAGACGGGTGATATCACGGATACTACGTCCATATTTATACAGTCTGTGGTTACATCAGACGCCGCTGTGACCACGCTTCAAGACTGAGGACAGCCGCCACTCAGTTAGGAAAACAGTCATCAGGAGAAACATGATGTCAGAGAGGGTTACATCTGAAGGTGGAGAGCACAAAATGATCGTCTTATAATATGCCTGCTCCTAATAAATCAGGACCAGGACCAACAGACTGCAGAGTGTTTATTTCTTATTATATAAAGTAAGATTACTTTAATTCAGTAACTCAGACATAAGAACAACCAAGAATACATTTAAATAAGTCAAATACAGAATCCACTTCATGATCCTGCTCATCAATCACCTCGCCCCCTCATACCTGACCGACCTGAGCGCCACTCCACATCTCCCCGCCTCAGATCATCAGATGCCGACCTCCTGTCCCCTATCACCAAGTCCAAGCACTGCACCTTAGGGGACAGAGCCTTTGCCATCACTGCCCCAACTCTCTGAACTCTCTCCCTCCAAACATCCTCAACTCAGACTCACTTCAATCATTTTAAAACCACCTCAAGACCTTACTGTTCAAAAAAGCTACAACACATGACCTCTACTCCAACCCCACCTCTGTCTTTGTTCTGTTTTATTTTTAGTATTATTTTTCTGTAAAGCAACTTTGAGTACCAAGAAAAGCACTATACAACACCTATCAATTAATATTATTATTAAAATAAATAAAAATACATAAATAAAGAATAGAGATTTGAGATATATAGAAATGGTTTAAATAGTGGTGATTACTGTCAGTATTTAAAAGGATTCAGTAGTGACAGGTTGACATGGTGTGATTATGGTTTGGTTATGACAGATTAAGCTATATAATAAATAAATATTAGTATATATAAATAACATGACTGCACACCTGATCACTCTGTACTCCATCAAACGGTGTGATTTAATTTAATTATTCAAAGCTGTCCGTGCACACACACTGCGTCCTCAGTGATGACGTGCTCGTGTGTGTGTGTGTGTGTGTGTGTGTGTGTGTGTGTGGTGACAGTTTCAGATTAAAGGTTGGTACTCTGGGTTTGTGTTGGCGGGCTCGCTCTCAGCGCCTGATGAAAGCGTGCCACTGAAAGATGTTAAACTGAAAATTAAAGCGTGACCTCTGAGAGCTGCACGGCAGAATAATTCAGTAACAAGATGAGGATTTTCAGAAACAAGGATTTGTGTTGCAGACTGCGTTTCTGGGAACAGTGAAAGTAGGACAGTCAGACACCTGCAGCTACCCGGGTACCACCTGTTCACCTGCTCGGCTCCATCTGAACCGCTGCTGGGACCGGCTCACTGTTACACCACTCACTGTTGTGTGTGCTACAACAGACATGGATGATGATGAAGATGATGATGTCCTACCTCTAATTCATTGATCTAATTTATAGAAACACTCATCTTTATAAATAGATCTATTTATTTATCCTATTCCTCAACGCCGTGATGCGTTCATGTAAAATCAGACAGAAGCCCGTCCCCATGTTTAAAGCAGTCGCTCTTAAAACGCCCAGCAGCAGAAAATTCCATCTTGTGTCCCACATTTTTATAATTACAAATGGATCAGTGTTATGAGTCATGCTAATTCCCTCTGAGACAGGTGTTCTGCATGTCCCATATTCATAATTACGTAATAATTTCCCCCAACACGCACACACACAGACCTGCCGCGCTTCCTGCATCCCTCATGTGAACCCTCTGGGTCTCACTAAGTGGAGCACCAAATGAGATCATGTCTCACGGTGAGGAGATAAAACCTAACACAAAAAGAGAACAAGAGCGAGAGACAATCAGCTGCATGGGAGCGTCTCAGGGAGGGTGTGTGTGCAGGAACGTACAGGAAGTAGATCTGGAACACTGGGACACATGCAGGAGGGGAGATCTTTCATGTGATCCAAACCTCCTGAGTGTTAGAGTCCCAAATAAAAACCTCTATTCAGGGTTTATGTAACACAATCAATCTGATCTCTCTGTTGCATCAGGCTGAATATTAAATGTAAAGGTTTCTCTCCAAATCACTTCATCAGCATGTGGCTTTGATGATGATTTTATGGATGTCTTCTTTCCTTCTGTATCTGTCTCTACATGTATTTCCACTCCTCTGTGATCTCTCCTGAAGTAGATGTGAAAAGATGGCCGACCTGAGGCCCAACATGAATCTTCTCTAAAGCAACATTAATAATAATTATTTTATGTCAGAACAGAAACTTCTGATCATTTTGTGACATTAAAGCAGCAGAAATGATTTCACATGATTATGAATCATGTAGGAACATCTTCTTCATCTAACCAGTGATCCTGAAGAAAGAGACCCTCTGCAGAGTCCCAGGATCCAGTTCAATCAGCTGCTTTTTGAACCTTTAGGGCACTGGAAACCTTACTGGGATTAGATGTATAAAAAAGCTTCAGCTGAGTTCTTTGTGCAACCTTTTTTGGTCGTCTTGATATCCAGGATTTTGATGTGCAGCTTCTGTTTAGTCTGGAATCCGTTGTAATCTCAGTATACGCTCTTTAATAATGAACACAATCAAGTCTGTGGGTTCTGGGCGGGGTGGCCGGTGGGTCTCCTTTCTTTTCTCTGAGTTAATGTACATCTTGAAGAGACTTGTTGCCACAGCTGTGTGATCTGTGACTGTAGTGAAAAGATGAAAAGCAAACATTTATATTTTTTGCGTTACCCTTTTTCCTTGAGTCTTTTCTACAACTGTAGAGTTGTGTATGGACCGTATGGACCGTATGGACGTGTCCCTACCATCTCAAACAAGGGCTGAAATGTCCCCACCAGTATTAAGGTTGAAGGGAAATAAAATGTGCTTCATGCAGCACACAAAGGGTTAAATCCTTTCAAATATGTCTTTGAGACCAGTCTGTTTTCTGATTGGTTTAGCTCCCTGTAGGCTGTTTCACTTGCAGGTTTCAGTGTTGACGGTGTGTTCATGTCTGAGAGTAAGAAAAGAAAGATGGACGTTAGAAGTTATTTCAACAAAGTGTCAGTCACCAGAGGGAAACAGTCCCCCCCTCATAGGCACCTGCTAATGAATGCACAGGCGGACGCTGGGTCCCACCAATGTCTAAATCAAACCACGCCCGTGGTTGCATGTCATCAATGAGTGACTTCTTCCTCCTCAAGTGTAAACTTCAAACTTGAGCCCTGAGTGATTATTGTTGTGCAGGATGCTCCTCACAGACAGACTGAGTGTCCCTCTCAGCTTGATCTGGGTTCAGATAAATCAGCTGAGTGTGTGCTGTGATCAGACCGTCACTCTGCTGTAGTGTCTGTGGATGAACTCACACCTCTTCTCTCATACCCGTCCAATCAGAGACGACTTCTGAGACCTGTTGAGTCTCCTCCTCCTGCCTGTGTGTGTCTAATGAGAGCAGACAGGTTACCTGCCGAGTGCCTGAGGTCATGTGATCTACATGATAATGTTCCATTTCACACATGCTGGAGGTATGACACTCTTCTGCAGTAATAAGTGGATTATGAAGAGGATGCTCCCGATCCCCCGCTGCTGCCTCCCAGGAGTCGCGCCCGAAATAACCTGGAACGAGTTCAACTCTCTGTCGGGATTAGAAAGAGGTCTGAATGTGGAGCAGGGGGACGAACGTGGGAGAGGGGGGGGGAATGTTTCCTCTAACAGTCCTGTGTTGGTTTAGATTTAGGGATGATGAAGAAGAAAATCAAGAGAATGTAAAGAGGGCGCTGCAGGATGAGCGATTACTTCACACACACATACACACACACACACACACACACACACACACACACACACACACACACACACACACACGCTCTGAAATGAGGACTTGTCTGAAGACGTGTTGATGGAAGTGTTACGGCTGTTACTGTTGGTGTGTTTCCCCCTCTGCTGAGCTGGCATGAGACAATGTTGCCATGACGCAACCGGCAGCTAATCCTCTCCTTATGTAAACGCTTGACTGCTTTTCAAACGACATGTAGAAGGATGGAGAGCTTAGGACACCACCAGGAATGTGTGTGAAGACGCTGCGTGTCCCAGTCTGTGTGATTCATGTTCGGCCTCTCGCAGGCCTGAGGTGTGTGAGGCTGACAGGTGCACATGCAGCAGGTCTCAGCTGGAGCCTGATGACCTCAGGATGCAGGCTGCACGTATGATGAGAGGGAAACATAGAAAACACAGGATAAAATATCTGTGCATCATTACAATGATTTAAAACCACACAAGGACACATCTGTGATATCACGGCTCATATCTAACACACAGTCCTCTCTCTCTTCTGTTCCCTCTCCTCCACAGATCCCCCGTTACTCCAAGGATCTGTGTATCTGGGTCAGTCGCAGCGGAATTTGAAGAAGAGACTATGAAGACCAGCTGTGCCCCCTCGCACTCAGATCCCATCAGATATGAGATGACATGGCTCCCCTGCTGATCACCATGATAACCATAAAGCTGTGACTGGCGCTGTGAAGCCTTCATCCCTTCTTCAGCACCCAAACCCAGACCCTCATCCCCTTTGCAAATCCTCCCTAGCAACTCGTGTTGCTCCCCTTTCTCCTGTAAACACAGTCCCACCCTCCCGCCCGCCTCCTCAGTAACTACAGCTTCTTATTAATCCAACCAGCATCATGCAGGGTGCTTCTTCTTCTTCTTCTGCTCTCTTTGTCCTCCTCCTCCCCTCCCTCTTCTTCCTCTCCCTCTTCCCTGACCCGGTCAGCGGGGACTGCTGGCTGATTGAAGGGGACAAAGGTTACGTGTGGCTGGCTATCTGCAGTCAGAACCAGCCCCCGTACGAGACCATCCCGCAGCACATCAACAACACGGTCCACGACTTGAGGTTGAATGAGAATAAGCTGAAGGCCGTTCTCTTCAGCTCCATGTACCGCTTCACCAACCTGACCGACCTGAACCTCACCAAGAACGAGATCAGCTACATCGAGGACGGGGCCTTCGCTGGACAAGCAAACCTTCAGGTAGACGGAGGAGCAGACCCTGAAGCTTTGAGACTTACTGATCATTCTTACTGTGCACAGACTGACAGCTTCATTCTTTACTGTACACAGACTGACAGCTTCATTCTTACTGTGCACAGACTGACAGCTTCATTCTTTACTGTGCACAGACTGACAGCTTCATTCTTTACTGTGCACAGACTGACAGCTTCATTCTTTACTGTACACAGACTGACAGCTTCATTCTTTACTGTGCACAGACTGACAGCTTCATTCTTTACTGTACACAGACTGACAGCTTCATTCTTTACTGTGCACAGACTGACAGCTTCATTCTTTACTGTGCACAGACTGACAGCTTCATTCTTTACTGTGCACAGACTGACAGCTTCATTCTTTACTGTGCACAGACTGACAGCTTCATTCTTACTGTGCACAGACTGACAGCTTCATTCTTTACTGTGCACAGACTGACAGCTTCATTCTTTACTGTACACAGACTGACAGCTTCATTCTTTACTGTGCACAGACTGACAGCTTCATTCTTACTGTGCACAGACTGACAGCTTCATTCTTTACTGTGCACAGACTGACAGCTTCATTCTTTACTGTGCACAGACTGACAGCTTCATTCTTACTGTGCACAGACTGACAGCTTCATTCTTTACTGTGCACAGACTGACAGCTTCATTCTTTACTGTGCACAGACTGACAGCTTCATTCTTTACTGTACACAGACTGACAGCTTCATTCTTTACTGTGCACAGACTGACAGCTTCATTCTTACTGTGCACAGACTGACAGCTTCATTCTTTACTGTGCACAGACTGACAGCTTCATTCTTTACTGTGCACAGACTGACAGCTTCATTCTTACTGTGCACAGACTGACAGCTTCATTCTTTACTGTACACAGACTGACAGCTTCATTCTTACTGTGCACAGACTGACAGCTTCATTCTTTACTGTGCACAGACTGACAGCTTCATTCTTTACTGTGCACAGACTGAAAGCTTCATTCTTTACTGTACACAGACTGACAGCTTCATTCTTTACTGTACACAGACTGACAGCTTCATTCTTTACTGTGCACAGACTGAAAGCTTCATTCTTTACTGTACACAGACTGACAGCTTCATTCTTTACTGTGCACAGACTGACAGCTTCATTCTTTACTGTGCACAGACTGACAGCTTCATTCTTACTGTGCACAGACTGACAGCTTCATTCTTTACTGTGCACAGACTGACAGCTTCATTCTTTACTGTGCACAGACTGACAGCTTCATTCTTACTGTGCACAGACTGACAGCTTCATTCTTTACTGTGCACAGACTGACAGCTTCATTCTTTACTGTGCACAGACTGACAGCTTCATTCTTTACTGTACACAGACTGACAGCTTCATTCTTTACTGTGCACAGACTGACAGCTTCATTCTTACTGTGCACAGACTGACAGCTTCATTCTTTACTGTGCACAGACTGACAGCTTCATTCTTTACTGTGCACAGACTGACAGCTTCATTCTTTACTGTACACAGACTGACAGCTTCATTCTTACTGTGCACAGACTGACAGCTTCATTCTTTACTGTGCACAGACTGACAGCTTCATTCTTTACTGTACACAGACTGACAGCTTCATTCTTACTGTGCACAGACTGACAGCTTCATTCTTTACTGTACACAGACTGACAGCTTCATTCTTACTGTGCACAGACTGACAGCTTCATTCTTACTGTGCACAGACTGACAGCTTCACTCTTTACTGTGCACAGACTGACAGCTTCATTCTTACTGTGCACAGACTGACAGCTTCACTCTTTACTGTGCACAGACTGACAGCTTCATTCTTTACTGTGCACAGACTGACAGCTTCATTCTTACTGTGCACAGACTGACAGCTTCATTCTTTACTGTGCACAGACTGACAGCTTCATTCTTTACTGTGCACAGACTGACAGCTTCATTCTTTACTGTACACAGACTGACAGCTTCATTCTTTACTGTACACAGACTGACAGCTTCATTCTTTACTGTGCACAGACTGACAGCTTCATTCTTACTGTGCACAGACTGACAGCTTCATTCTTTACTGTGCACAGACTGACAGCTTCATTCTTTACTGTGCACAGACTGACAGCTTCATTCTTACTGTGCACAGACTGACAGCTTCATTCTTTACTGTACACAGACTGACAGCTTCATTCTTTACTGTGCACAGACTGACAGCTTCATTCTTTACTGTGCACAGACTGACAGCTTCATTCTTACTGTGCACAGACTGACAGCTTCATTCTTACTGTGCACAGACTGACAGCTTCATTCTTTACTGTACACAGACTGACAGCTTCATTCTTACTGTGCACAGACTGACAGCTTCATTCTTACTGTGCACAGACTGACAGCTTCATTCTTTACTGTACACAGACTGACAGCTTCATTCTTACTGTGCACAGACTGACAGCTTCATTCTTTACTGTGCACAGACTGACAGCTTCATTCTTTACTGTGCACAGACTGAAAGCTTCATTCTTTACTGTGCACAGACTGACAGCTTCATTCTTACTGTGCACAGACTGACAGCTTCATTCTTACTGTGCACAGACTGACAGCTTCATTCTTTACTGTGCACAGACTGACAGCTTCATTCTTACTGTGACACTGAAACACAGGCAGCGTGTCTTAGGGAAGTGAAGCTCTCTTACCAAGATGAGCTGATCTGCTCTGATTCAGGAACGATTCATTAGAATATTAAATCATCTGATTCAGTTTGATCCAATTTAATTCAGATCAAAGCAGATTGATAGTTGAACCCCAGATTATTTTAAAACTAAAAGAACTGAGAATAAATTAAATGAACATAATACACTCGTCTTGCAGCTGACGTCTCTTTTCCACAGAGAGCAGGTAGACTTTGGAGAGTTTGACATCCTTCATAGGGCGTCCTCATCACTTCATTTCTGAGTTTGAGACTCTGACGATCTCAGACGTGGAGAACTTTCCTGTCCAGAGCTAACTAATGTGACCTGATGAGCTACATGAGCTATAGTTATCCATGTAAGAGGTCAAAGGTCAACATCCAGGTCTTTGTATGTCATTTTGACCGATCTAGGATGCTTTTACGTTACGTTTAGTTTGAAAATATGTGGGACACTTAATATTTTAAAATTCTGGACTGCTTGTTTCTGCCCGCGATGCAAAGCTGCACAAAAACAAATTCAAACAGATCAAAGTTTAGAACTTGTGTTGCTTGCCTTCTTTTAATTTGTTCTAGAATGAACTACGTGTGATGAAACCTCCATCACTTCTCTGAGCTGATGTTTTATCATGTCTTTATCATGTCTCTCTAAAAGTGTCCCCCTGTCTGTGTCCTCCTCAGGTTCTCCAGCTGGGCTACAACAAGATGACCAACCTGACCGAGGGCATGATGAGAGGACTCGGACGCATGCAGTGTCTCTTCCTCCAGCACAACCTCATCGAGGTTATCGCCAGCAATACATTCTGGGAGTGCCCCAGCCTCAGCAGCATCGACCTGTCATCCAACAAACTGGCCCGCATCGACCCGTCCACGTTCACGGTCCTCAGCCGGCTGATGGTGTGCGAGCTGGCAGCCAATCCTTTCCACTGCGGCTGTGACCTTTACAGCTTCCTGGCCTGGCTGGAGTCCTTCAACAACGTGACTCACACCTACGACCGCCTCCAGTGCGAGACTCCTCGGGAGATGTTCGGCTACCCCTTACTCACGGCGAGCGGTCACTCAGGGAGAAATGCCAAAAACATTTTGTTCCACCACTGCAGGGACGGAGTCATGATTCCAGGAATGACTTCCCTCCCTCCCGATCTGGACGGCCCCTCTGGGATCGGACCCGAGATGTTTGGAGGTGTGGGGCCGTACCACCAGGCCACCACCTCCTCTTCCTCCACCGAGCACAGCTACACCCCGAGCATCAAGCTCCATCACGTGTCTCTGTCGTCAGCCTCGCTCCTGGTGCAGATTCCACGGCCCTACAGCAAGATGTACATCCTGACACAATACAACTACACCTTTGTGTCTGACGTCATGAACCTGAAGAACAAGAAGGAGATGATCACGCTCAACAAGCTCAAGGCTCACACCAACTACACCTTCTGTGTCGCCTCCATCCGCAACTCCCAACGCTACAACCACACCTGCCTCACGTTCGCCACTCGGGCTCAGAACGAGGACGACAAACTCCCCGCTCCTTCCACGACCACGCACTACATCATGACCATCGTCGGCTGCTTGTTCGGCATGCTCATTATTCTAGGCTTTGTTTACTACTGCCTAAGGAAGAAAAGGATGCATGATGAGAAGAAGAAGTCCATCTGTGTGAAGAAAACCATCCTGGAGATGCGTTACGGACCAGAGGTGGCAGCAGCTGTGGCGAACGATCCAGCAGCAGTCCACAAGCTCCAGGAGCAGTCCAGAGAACACCACCAGTACCAGCACCACCATGGGGGGAAGCTCCCCATGTCCACGTCCACCAGCTCTGGGATGCTTCACTCAGCAAACACCAGCTCCTCCAGACTGTCAACCATCCCACAGGTGGAGAAGATGGCCACTGCCTTCTCAGAGGCCATGTCCACTAAAGGGAACTACATGGACATCAGGACTGCAGGGGCCGGGATGGAGAGGATGGTGGATGGTGGGCATGTGGGGATGAGGGGGGTGGATCTGAGGGACGATATGGGAAGTGACCTCGGGGATGACTCAGATGACGACGGACACGGCTCTGCTTCAGAGATTTCCACCATTGCCATGGAGGTGGACAAGGTGAACCAGATCATCAACAACTGCATCGATGCTCTGAAGCTAGACGCAGCAGTGGCTGCTTCAGGGGTCTCTAATAACCTAGCAGCCTCATGCAATCCCACCTCCCCGCCCCCCACTAGCACCTCCTCCCTCACTCGAGGTCTGATCCCACTGTCCCAAGGGTTGGCCGACGCGTGCCAGATCATTACTCCCAACAAAATCCCCCCTCCGCCTCCACTCCCCGCCTTGAGTACCCCTCTGTCTGAGCGCCCAGGGATCACCGGTGGTGGTTATGTGGTGACTCCCCCGTACCGGCCCCCGCCACCAGCCACCGCCGTCCGTCCGATCCAGAGGCAGATGAGTGCAGACGCTGCCGTGGTGATCGTGAACGCAGTCAAAAAACAATGCAGCACCTCGTCCTGTAGCTCCATGGGGAGGGACAGGGAGCGTGGAGGAGCGAGGGTCTACAGTCTGGATGTTCCTGAGCCAAGAAGCCCAGATGCCTGTAACCAGCAGCAGCAGCAGTACCCGGACCGTGCCAGTCCCGTGGGCTGTGGGGAGCCCCTCGAGAGGCTGCCTTTAGTTGGGAGTGGGAGCTGTGGTGGAGGGGGTGGTGGTTGCGACAGTGGTGGTGTTGGTGCCCAGCATCAGGACAACCAGAAGTCTCATCACTACCATCAGCAACAACAGATGCAGCAGCAGCAGCAGCAGCAGCAGCAGCAGCAGCAGCAGCAGCAGCAGCAGCAGCAGCAGCAGCAGCAGCAGCTGGACGTGCAGCAGGACTACCACTGCTCGGAGCACCGCCACTCTGTCCCAGCTCTCTACTACGAAGGCTCCCACCAGGGCTCCCCGGCTCAGAGGGTTTCCTTCCTGAAGCCTCTCACACGCTCCCGCAGGGATGCAGCGTCTTACTCCCAGCTCTCGCCGGCTCGCCATCATTCCAGTTACTCCGGTTACTCCTCCAGTCCAGAGTACTCCACAGAGAGCACTCTGAGGATCTGGGAGCGGTTTCGTCCCTACCGGAAAGGCCAGCGGGACGAGTCCTGTTACGTGACGGCCGGGAACGCCCTTAGGAAAAAGGTGCAGTTTGCTAAAGGTGAGGACCTGCATGACATCCTGGATTACTGGAAGGGTGTGTCAGCACAGCAGAAGCTGTGACTAAGAGACTAAAGACAAGCAGGGATGGGAAAGAGTTTGGATCCTTCTGATCGGCCCGCCGGCCCACGAAGAACCAGGACTTACATGTTGGACTACATTCTGCCTTTGGATTAATTTTGGCATGCTAGGTGTATAGAACATTGTGCTGCGAGCGAGGACTGTGAGACTGAGCCTGGGATACATGAGAGTCATCATGGTGTTCATGTTACACTTCATCGTAGCACCGTCTCTGGAGAGTGTTCATGGAGTGTGTGTTGGTTTGATTTGAAGCACAGGAACGTTCTCTGACTCAGAGATCATGTGGACCATCTTTACCAGTGCCATGTTTTCATTTATGGGGGGTCACAGGAGGCTCATCTTGGTTCCATTTAAAGCTTGTGTGATCCGAGACGTTGTTTCTATTTTGTACTGGGTGCTGTAATATTTTGCATTTGGGTTTGTTATGTTATGACTTCCATTGAAGGAAGATCAGGAGTGAATGGTGTTGGTCTCTGCCCATGAATCCTTCATGCAGCAGAGGTGTTTTCTAAAGGAACAGTCACATAGACAGATGTGAAGTTGAGTCCAGTGAGCTCTTCATCCTGCAGCAGAAGGATGACAGAGAGATTAAAGTGAGACCTTAGCCCAAAGCAGTTCCTCCTGACACACCTTCAACAAGTTAGTCTAAGATTTCCAAAACTGCCCAAGCAATGATCCAAACTTTTAGCTCAATCTGTGCTCCTCGTCTTAGGAACATCTCAGCCTGTACTCCACAGAAATATAACAAACAGTCAGATGACCAGGAGAGGTTTGGAAAGAGGTGTTAAAGGTGACATATCACGCTTTTTTCATCAACATATATATTGGTCTAAGGAGGTCCCCAAAACATGTCTTTAAAGTTTATGCTCAAAAAAACCCTTTGAAATCAGATTCTGGTCTGCCTGTAAACCCCTCTTCTTCAGCCCTGCTCAGAACAGGCTGTTTTCCCTCTGACCACGCCCCCTCAGGAAGTGGGTGTGGCATCGGCCGTCCAGCACGTTGATGTAATGTTTACATGTTGGCTGAATATACACGGCTGCTCACAGACCCGCGTTACTTCAACCCTCTGAATCTGATCCAGAATCTGATCCTGACGGAGAGGCGCCTGCAGCAGGACCTTTCTGAACCATTGGTCACAGATTCAGTGTTTCTTGTTGTTTTATTTGTCAGCATGTCGACGTGTGTCTTGGTACACAGCTACCAACATGTAGCTATGTGGCTATGCTAACTAGCGCTAGCACTTTTCCATGACAAATAAAAATCATCCACTAGATCTTCAAATCTGCAGACGTGGGGAGTCAAAGCGACCTTTGTGTTTATTAAGACAGCCTACAACTAGCATGCCTCCCTCCTAAGCTCCTTGTTAGCACACATGTGTGCAGGGAATGAAAAACGGAGGAGGGGTTGAGTTGTATTTTATACAGTCTATGGGCTGAACAAGCTCCGAGCTCTGACTTCCTGTTACAGACCGGATGGCGTTGTGACGTATGAAAAACACTGAAAACTGAAACGGCTGGTTTCAGCACACATTTACAGAAAGGTGGAGAAATCAGAACAGGGGCAGAATGGAGTCTTTGACTTTTCAGGGGGTTTGTAGACAGGGACACAGATTTCAGGGAGAGAACCATTAAAAAGTCCATTCTGCATGATATGTCACCTTTAAAGAGAGAGGACGGATACCTTCAGAAGCTACTTGAATGTAAGTAGATTACATCCAAGTCCCAGGATCCAAAGCGTCCTGATCCGTCCTCTGACACCTGAAGGAGGCACAGAGGGACACTGTCCGCTCCGTCCTCTGGGTCCTCCTCGTCCATCGATAACATCCTGTGACAGTTTGTGACGGGCGTGTTCACTGGCACTTTGCGCCTCATGGTTTTGTGTTGCTGTGTGGTGAATAGTGGTCAGTGTAAGTGGGTGTTGGCATGCCTTGTCAGATTACATTGTACGTGCTGACTTCAGATCCCAGACGTCAGAGTCTGAGCGATGTTAGATTTTTAACGGCATGGTTATTGTTCAAATATAAACGATGTTCTTTGTACTTTCCCCCGGCGTTAATCACACGACCGTGACGCTCAGATATTCAACAGCAGCTTTGCCTCTCTCTCACACAGTCGTGATGTAATCTCCAAACATATTGAGTGTTTCCATCCATCTGGCCCTTTCTGTGAAGATAATCTGATAAGATCTTTATAATTGATAATGTCGCTGCCTTTCACTCGGACAGCTGGCGTCTCTCATTCCCAAAGTGCTGCTTCGCTGACACACAACCTGAGACATCGCTCCCTTCAAATGTGAATCAGAGGTCCTTCTCCACATTCACTCATTCATGAGACACAGAGTGAAAGTGATGGGTTTGATTCCTGCAGCGTTTTGATCTCTGGTTTGATCCTCTGCTGGAGGTGATGCTGTTTGGCAGGTCTAACAGGATACGGGTTTGGCATTGGAGCTCTGAGCGTTTCTTTTTATTGATTAGAAAAGAGAGAAAATGCCTTTTAGCAGTAAGAACTGAGGTCTGCACAGCACACATCATCCTGCTGCTCTTCTTCTGAGCGTTCAGCTGCACGCCGTTCACTCCTCAGAGGAAACAGGATGGAGGATGAAGGAGTGAAGGAGTGACAGGACGTCATCTCTGTAGGAGCTGTTTGTTTCTTCTTCTCTCTTTGTTTTCATAAAGTCTCATCTCCTCCTCTTCACTCTCTAACATGAGGATGAGTGCACAGGGTCAGGGTCAGAGGTCACGAGCCTCAGGGTCAGAGGATGTGAGTGTTTACATTTAAAGGATCAGATAAAGAGCCTCAGTGTGATGTTCTGGGGGTTTGAGAGGTTCCTCTTTATGTGGAGAACAAAGATTCAGACCTCACGTGTTCCTGTGACGGACTCAGAGCGAATCCGAGGACATGAGAACTCCTGACCACACGAGGGAACTCAGTGAGTTTGACTCCACAGATCTTTACTGCCATGAAGGAACAGGAAGAGGAGTTTATAGAAGGTTATAAAACATGTTCAGTACAATCAGGTTTCTCTTCATTCCATCTGTTTGTGTTCCATGTGACGTTAATCCTGATTCTTGCTGTTTTCATGGATGCCTTGGTTTCATACAGTCTCTGTTTTAATCCACATGTTTGATGATGTGTTCTCTGATGACACTCTGTGAGGGGACCGGTGTTCTCTGAATGCTCTTCTGCTCAAACATGAAAACAGATTTATTTAAATGACGACACAGCCTCTTCTAAATCATCCAGGAGTGACCGGACGCTGATTTACAAACAGGTCTGAGTGAGAGCTCGTGTGTTTGGAGGGGACGCCGTGTGAGTCATCAGGAGTAATTACAGACCACCTGCTGCCAGAGTAAACACAGGAGAGCCATGAGAACAGGAATATAGACTTTACACAGAATCCACATCAGGTGAGCCGGTCCGTCTGGAGCCAGTCTGGAGCGGGTCTGACTTTAAAGTGGATCCTGTTTTAAATATTCAGGCTCTAAACCTCGGCTTGTCTTCACACCTGTTATATGAAGTGAAATGTGTCTCCTCCGGTCGGGCCCTCGTCCTGGTTGAAGCCCTGGAGGGGGCTCTGGGAGATCAATGCTCCTTTTAGAAGCTCTGTCCTTGTTGTTTGTCTCCGCGCCGCAGGATAGCCAAACGTGAGAAAGCCATCTAATGTGCTATTAATGTTTAATCCTTCAGAGGAAGGCTGGATGGGTCACTTCCTTCTATCTCTGTGAACCGCCGGCACATCTCTGACGTTAAACTTTGTCCCTTTTAATCCGCTCTCTTGTGTTCACAGTCTGACCCAATTAAACTCTAGTTTCATAAATAATGAATCGAAACCCAAAATAGGACGTGGGTTTACGTCTAATCAGCTCCTAATTTACGAGCAGAGTTAAATACTTCCATTAGTGAAGACCACGGTAAAAGGTTTCATCCCTCCCATGACACGGCGCTCTTTATACAACACCAGTCTGTCCTTGAAGCACCCTCCTCTGAAGAGAGAGAGAGACTCTAATGAGCGATCATCACCGCTCCCTCTGACGGTGAAGAGAGGATGCAGGAGTAATAACAAACACCACTCATCTTTAACTCCATCACTCTCTCTCTCTCTGACAATCAAGAGGAAAATATGAAGATTTAAAATCTGTGCATGCACAAAAACAATCTGTAACATCTCCTGTGTTTACATTCCTGCAGACGTCCTCTGAATACTCTGTAACACAAACAGAGACAGGATCCTGATTAAGAAGTCACAGAGAGAGGACAGGACAGGTGGAGTCAGCTGAGACACAGAGAGAGGACAGGACAGGTGGAGTCAGCTGAGACACAGAGAGGACAGGACAGGACAGGTGGAGTCAGCTGAGAGACAGAGAGAAGACAGGACAGGTGGAGTCAGCTGAGACACAGAGAGAGGACAGGACAGGTGGAGTCAGCTGAGACACACAGAGAGGACAGGACAGGTGGAGTCAGCTGAGACACACAGAGAGGACAGGACAGGTGGAGTCAGCTGAAACACAGAGAGAGGACAGGACAGGTGGAGTCAGCTGAGACACAGAGAGAGTACAGGACAGGTGGAGTCAGCTGAGACACAGAGAGAGTACAGGACAGGTGGAGTCAGCTGAGACACAGAGAGAGTACAGGACAGGTGGAGTCAGCTGAGACACACAGAGAGGACAGGACAGGTGGAGTCAGCTGAGACACAGAGAGAGTACAGGACAGGTGGAGTCAGCTGAGACACACAGAGAGGACAGGACAGGTGGAGTCAGCTGAGACACACAGAGAGGACAGGACAGGTGGAGTCAGCTGAGACACACAGAGAGGACAGGACAGGTGGAGTCAGCTGAGACACACAGAGAGGACAGGACAGGTGGAGTCAGCTGAGACATGATTTAGATCATCAGGGAGGTTAGAGACGTTCAGAGGAATGAGTCACAGCCTGAGAGACCGACATCTGTCCAACAAACCAGTTTGACTCATCAGGGGAAAAGTTCATGATGTGACACTCTGAGGGATTTTATAAGATCCTTCTACTCCCTTCACCTCCTGACCGCACACACACACACACACACACACACACACACACACACACACACATGCACACACACACACTCACACACACAGGCACACACACACACAATGAGTCAGAGTGAGTCACAGCCTGGCTAAACTGAAATGAGTCTCTTGGTGAATGCAGGTAATTGGTGAGGGTTTCAGGGACTTTGGCTGAATGCAGTCGGACATCTGGAGTAGAAAGACGAGGATACTCGACAACAGGAAACTCTAGCCAGGCGTGATTCAGAAACACGCTGCAGAGATCTGACAACATACTGAGCTTCAGTCACGACTGAGAGCAGCCCGCTCTGCAGCCCGATCTGCAACCTGCTCTGTGCAGCCCGCCGCTCTGCAACCTGCTCTGCCGCTCTGCAACCTGCTCTGCAGCTCTGCAGCCCAATCTGCAACCTGCTCTCTGCAGCTCACTCTGCAGCTTGCTCTGCAGCCCGCCGCTCTGCAGGCCGTTCTCTGCAGCCCGCCGCTCTGCAACCCGCTCTCTGCAGCCCGCTGCTTTGCAGCCTCACAGAGGACAGCCTGGTTTCTAATTGTTCAGACAGGTGACAGGCAGGTGTGAGCACTGACAGTGGGCTGTAATTCATTCATCCAGTGTCTTTAGACCTTTTGTTTAATCGTCTATTAAGTCCATTAGCTTGCTGTGTGGGAGATTAGCCTGCGTGAATAATGTGCCAAATTTGATAAATGGGAAACTAAAGTGAGTCCTTATGAGAGCTGCAGAGGAGCTGATGAGATAAGACTGGTGTGCACACTGTTTTCAGACTTCTCTAATTGTATTTACCTTCTCAATGAAAGAGGAAGTCATCAGAGAGAAATGAAATGTGTCACGGCGTGAACGATTTCTTGGTCACTCCTCAGACTTTACGAGGCAGCTGTGACGGCTGAGCACTGCCAACGCTGTCTCCCCAACTGCCAAGCTCTCCATATCACAATGAATAGACCTGTGTGTTTATAATGAACACATTTACACACAACTCAGATCTTTCATCTCAACCTGCAGACTTCAAACATCAGCGTTAGGTTTCTAAATCATCTGACCGTCCACGCAGAGAGAATCTGAAACATTCTCCAAACACACGTTTGATTCTTTAATCTGAACAAAGAGCAGAGGAGCATCAGAGACCGGGTCAGGACGCCGGGCTGAGGTCTCCTCCTGGTTTGACCCTGTTTGTCTTGACGCCTCTCTTTAAACCTCCGTCCACACTGACACATCGTGCATTAACTCGGAGAGGTTTTGTTCCCAAAGACGGACGAAGGACTTCAAGGATCTGTGAAATATCTGTGAATTTTGTACACTAGATAAAAAAAAGCTGAACTTGCTTCTCTGGATGTTTTATACTCAGCCTGATCTTGATATGTTTGTGTGTTTCTCTACTTTCAGTTGGCTGTTTGTCTCTGTTTATTTAGTTTGGGGCTTTTATTTTGGCGGGGTGGGTTGGGATTTAGTACTTGCGATGATAAATGTTCTAAAGGTTTAAGAGCAGAGGAAGTTAACATAGTGTACTACATAAAGAACAGTTGTTATATTTGCATGATCCCTGTATTTTTTGAGAGACAATAATATATTGTTGTGTACAATGAGTGGACGTTACTGAAAACAAAGGGGCTGAAACACCGTCAGGTTCCCTTGATTTGAACTTTTAGGTTTTAGCTGTTTTTTACTCTGTGACGTTTTCTATGACATTCTTAAATACTGACTTTGAGTTGATGTTGCCATGGCAGCACTCCATGCTGTTCTTTAGCCACGGGCAGAGAGGGAGACGTGGGGTGGGTGTTCACATCTCTCAGCTTCTCTCTCCTTCTCTGTTACAAACATCATCTCCCCGACGGACGGTCAGACGGACGGACGGACAGCTTCCTGCTCCTGAGGCGTCTGCTGTCTCCATCCCTTTATGATCAGCGGTGTACGTTCAGTTACAGACATGAAGGATGAGTCTCCATGTTCAGAGATGAGGGAGTTCACTGATGGATCATCCGTTAGTCTGAATCCATTCAGATCGATCGGTTAGCCGTCATTAGGAAATCAATGCAGCATCTCGGCCCGCCCTCCGCCTCGGCCGCTCGCCTCTCGCTCAATCACTGATTCTCGTTCCTCATCCTCTGCTCTCACCGCCGCCGCCTGCTGCTCCTCTGTCCTGCTAGTTAATGGAATTGGCCTCATGTCCAGTCAGCTGTAAATCAGTCTATCACTGCTGGTCTTTTATTATTCATCAGTTTATATAACACCTTTAACACACTCTGCTCAGAGACATCTCTGGATTCATGTCATGAAGGACAGATCCCTGAGAGGACGCTAACAACACCAGCTGTGTCTGAAATCCTTCTGACTCTGGAAACAGTCAGGGATGAATACTCGACGATCACGGCCCTGAAAAAACACCTGATCAGCTTCAGTCTGAGAGAAACTCACTTTGACCTGAGAGAGGAGCAGATGAGCTGTGATTGGCTCCAGTGGACAGAGCACCTGAGTTAGTAACACTCCCTGCAGCAGCTCCTCTGATACCATGCTCACTGAGTCTGTGCAGAGACATCAGGCCGTACGTCACAGCCGTGTTCACACTCTGCAGGACCGAGACGTCACGTCTCTACGACGATGACGATCACACAGGTGTGATGAAGAGCATCGTCTGAGAGCGTAGACGGCGTCCTCACCTGTGAACACGGCCGTGTGATCAGAATCAGAAATACTTCATTTATCCCAGGGAGGGAAATTCGGTCGTTACAGAGCTCTTATAAATATATAAAAATATGAATCAAATCAAATAAGAGCAGATAAAATAAAGTTCATACAGAAGCACTGAGAATGATGCAGATATGTACAAGGATGTTAACATGGCAGAGATAATGCACAGTGTGTTGTACGGTCAATGCACGACTGTTATTAACAGTTTGTGGAGGTGTGTTTCAACGCCTGTAATCCAATCAGGCGGGAGTATTTTGGCAGTGGATGTTAACCTCCATGCAGAGCGGGGAAACTCACCAACAGGTCCCACAGCGAGCGGTGAGAGCAGACGAGTCCAGGGTCAGACTGCATGTGTGGAACGATCCGTTGAGCTTTAATGAAAGTTAACTTTAGTTCCTTCTTGTTCAGTTTAAAGTCCACTGCTCATAGAATCCTCAGATCTGATGAGACTCTCCCCTCTGGTTCAGGATCAGAGACCACAAGGGGAAAGACCAAACCCAGGTCTGACAGACGGGAACAGTTTTCTGCTTTTTCCTTCTTGAACTCTCTGTTGCTGAAATTAACATTTTCCCTTTCTGTACAAAAGATCGATTTCTATATTTGCAATAAATTTGTAATTAAAACTGAAACGAGAGTCACTGTGTGTGTGTGTGTGTGTGTGTGTGTGTGTGTGTGTGTGTGTGTGTGTGTGTGTGAGAGAGAGAGAGAGTGTGTGTGTGTGTGTGTGTGTGTGTGTGTGCTCTGTATGCTATAAATACAGAAGCTGTGTTCTGTCTTTTGATCAGGTAATTCAATTATTCATGCTCTGAGGAGGCTCAGCACCTGAACGTCTACTGAGAGAGGCTGTGGGAATTCTCTTACCAATACTCACACACACACACACACACACACACACACACACACACACACACACACACACTCTCTCTCTCACACACACACACACACACACACACACACCGAGAGCGAGGCGTGGAGGAGCTAAACCCATTTATTAAAAGCTTTTCATCTGAAAGCAGACTCTGTGTTTTTAAGTCTGTGATTAAAAATGAAACAAACATCCTCTGCTCTCAGTTCATCAATCAACTCACAGGTGATAACGTCCTTCAGGAAGTTCTTCCTCCTTCATCATCATGAGGGAGACCGTCTGCTCGATTCTCCTCCCTCTCCTCCCCCCCCTCCTCTCTCCCTCTGTCTCTCTCTCTCCCTCTCTCTCTCTCTCTCCCCCTCCTCTCTCTCTCTCTCTCTCTTCTCTCTCCCCCCCTCTCTCTCTCTCTCTCTATCCCCCCTACCTCTCTCCCTCTCTCTCTCTCTCTCTCTCTCTCTCCTCCGTCATCCCTCTCTCTTCCCCTCTCCCCTCCTCTCTCTCTCTCTCTGTCTCGCTCTCTCATCTCTCTCTTCTCTCTCTCTCTCTCTCTCTCTCCCCCTCTCCTCTCTCTCTCTCCTCTCCCTCTCTCTCTCCTCTCTCTCTCTCTCCTCTCCCTCTCTCTCCCCCCCTCCTCTCTCTCTCTCTCTCTCTCTCTCTCTCTCCCCCTCTCTCCCCCCCCTCCTCTCTCTCTCTCTCTCTCTCTCTCTCTCCCTCTCTCCCCCCCCCTCCTCTCTCTCTCTCTCTCTCTCTCTCTCTCCCTCTGACTGACTCTCTCTCTCTCTCTTTCCTATCATCTGTTCTTTCTGATCCTCTCTCTCTCTGTATCTCTGACCCATCCTCTCCCAAACCCTCACCCTCTCCTCTCCATTGTTGCCTCACCCTTCCTGCTGAGAGTTGTGTAAGCCAAACTCAGCAGCTATAGAAACATCCCACATTTCTAAATATCCATAACTCCAAACCCTCCGTGTTAAGCTCCTTATCGCCTGAGGATTAGGGGATTGGATTAACCCTTTCCTTTCCATTCTGCATTTTAAAGTAACTGTTAATCCGGCCTGCTATCTGCGTGCGCCCTTTCACGCCCGGACCTCTCATTGTGTTCCAGTCAGGGTGTGTTGTTCGTGCACGAGTGAAAAACAGAGACGCCAGAGACGGGAGGACGATCGAAGAGACGCAACGCAGAGAGAGAGAGAGAGAGAGGAGATGACCGCCACGTTCTGTGGGAACTCCAGCGCCTCTACTGACCTCCAGAGAGTGTGAGACTTACAGTGTAATCTCCCTCTGACCTCACTCTCCCTGTTCACACACTCACACACACACTCACACACACACACACACACACACACACACACAGACACACACACACACACACACACACACACACACACACACACACACACTCACACACACACACACACACACACACACACTCACACACACACACACACACACACACACACACACACACGCACACAGGGACATGACAGTCGACCTCTTGACGACTCTAAAACTGAAGAAGAAGAAGAAGAAGAGAAGGTGACCAGAGACTCTAAAGCTCAGGTGAGTCAGACTCAGGTGTTCTCTCGTGCAGAGTGTGAGATTATTCAATGTTTGGAAGCGTCTGTAATAATCCTGTGACACGCATGTTTATGGTCTTTACTCGTTCCTGATTGGCTGCAGGGGGACGATTCAACCCTGGAGCTACTTTGAAACAATCTGTTCATAGATGGCAGCAGTGGTTGAGGGTTCCGGAGTGCTGCTTCTGGACTACTTTAAGGGTTCTCAGATACCTCTTTTGGACCAACGTGAACCGGGTTGTATTCCCGGGCTGGTGGTCGCGCTGGTTCGGAGCTGGTTAAACTTGTGAACCAACACGGCGTCCGTTTGGAAGAGGCACGCCATGACGTCAGATTTACGTGACCTCTTTCCCAGCAGCGCTAGCGTGAACTTTCCCTCCCAACAACAAAGATGGAGGACAACGACAGCTTGTCTCCTCGCTGACCGCTGCTTTGTCTTTGAATCCATTAGTCTCTTTGATTTGTTCGCTGCAGGACGATGGAGGAAACACGTTTGGTTTGTGTTTTTGATCACGGCAACCCCGCCCCCCTCGCCCCTGATGTAAGAGGTTCACGGTTTGAGACCAGCAAAGAGTTGGAGCCGCTCTGGAACCAGGTTTCCAGCCAGCTTGCAGTTGAAACACCAAACTGGTTCTCAATTGAGCGCCGGCTCCGAACCGGACCTGAAACTGCCTCGGTCGACAAGGGGAAATGAGATCTGTAAAGAGTGTTTGAGCTGAGGGACCTTATAAAGACTGATCATGAGCATGATACACACTGAGAGGTGAACTCTGAACTCCCTGACACTCTGGATCCCTCCCTCACTGTTTCAGTCTCCCTCCTTCAGGCTGCAGAAACATGGAGAGTGTTACACGGCTCCTCCTGCAGCAGCTCCACGAAGGAGGTCCTCTATGAGAGATCCTGTTTATAATGTTTGTGTTCTGGATAATGCATCACTGTTTATCACACTGTACACACACACACACATATAGACACACACACCATGTTCAGAGATCACAACAGAGCAGAATCAATAAGTGTGTTTCCAAATTAAGAGAGCAATTTATGAACAATTCATGAAGCACTGAGCTGACTTCATCCATTATTGAGGCGCTCTGGTGTGACCGTGGGATCTTACAGTAGCTGTATTGACCTGGATGCTTCTCTGCACAGCGAGCAGGTGAGATGTGACGGCTGCAGGTTTCAAGGATTTTAGAAAAGTCTTTCACGTTTTTGAGGATCTGTTTATGAACTCATGAAAAGGTCACAGGGAGGCTTAAGGACTGCAGTGAGCGTCTTTCTCTGGAGTTAAAAATGAAGCCGATGCAGGAAGGCAAACACCTGCAGTTCCTTCAGTGTCCTCTTGAGGCTGTCTGCAAAATCAAACCTCTGCAGGACCCTCCTTCATTTGTGCATCAGAACTAAACATGCTTTCTTCATGTGTAAGCTAACTCATAAACCTCTGAGTGTAGAGGAATGAACCCAGACGTGACTGAGAGAGTTAACTCCTGCGTGACATCGAGGATACTTCATCAGGTAAGACAAATGGACCCAGTTAAACCACCTTCCCTGCAGGATGAATCAGAACAGACCTGAGGGATCATGTCTCTGAGATGACTCTGATTTAATCAGTGAGATAAAGGCTCTCCATGTTTGACTCAGAAAGAGTCAGTAAGAGGTTCAAAGAATAAAACGCTGTGTGGGAAAGAGCTGCTGAAAATATCTCCAACATCAATGATTCAGGATCAATCACCGCTTTAGTCATCTCTGCTGGATGAGCTGCATCGTGCTCCCTGATTGTTGGATCACTCCTGAATAATGTGACTCTCTGGGTGAAGAGTTAGGGTGGTGAGGTACTGCAGGATCAAGTTAAAGGGATAGTTCAAAAGGAAATGTAGGGAAGATAACAGAGAGGAACTATCTGATGAGGCTGCAGAGACAGAGACACGGCGAACACACAAATCATCCACTTCAGTTTATGTGACATCTGTCACATTCTGTCATTTCCATAATGTCTTTCCTTTCATTCATTGTCTATAAGTGTATTAACCACAGGGGGCAACACTCAGCTCCGCCCTGCCTACCCTAAAGATGTCACGCCAACCATCAGCTGATGAATGACTCGCTCCTTTAGGACTGGACGTCTTTGAATAAAGAGATGAATAAACTCTGTTATTAAAACACAGTTCAGATGTTTTAATATTGAACACATTAAAAACCTGACCCTGTTATAACCGTCTTCATGTCTTCATGCTGACCTAAGGATCAGTGACTCCGCCCCCTCCTCTGCAGCGTGACCACGATCTGCTGCTGCTGCTCTCCCTGCACACAAACACTGTCAGCCTGCTGCTGCTGCTCTCCCTGCACACAAACACTGTCAGCCTGCTGCTGCTGCTCTCCCTGCACACAAACACTGTCAGCCTGCTGCTGCTGCTCTCCCTGCACACAAACACTGTCAGCCTGCTGCTGCTGAGGATTTAAGAGCCGTCCATGGCACCATGTAATTACTCTGAATATTATGTGTCATCCTAGCTGCCGCATTAAAGGCACATCAGGAATCACCCTGTGCAGTTATAAAACCATTAACTCTCATTTGAATGTCTCTTCATCCTCCCCTCCTCCTCTTCTCCTCTCCACCCTCTTAATCCTTAATCCTGTCTTATCTCTCTTCAGTTCATCACTCCGTGCTCCGTCTCTTCTTCAAATCTTAAAACAAAGAGCAGCTAATGAGGACTCTGTCAGCAGACCGACAGCAGACCGACAGCAGACCGAGCAGACTGAGCAGACCGACAGCAGACCATCAGCAGACCGACAGCAGACCATCAGCAGACCGTCTGCAGACCATCAGCAGACCGTCAGCAGACCGAGCAGACCGACAGCAGACCATCAGCAGAGAGTCAGCAGACCGACAGCAGACCATCAGCAGACCGTCTGCAGAGAGTCAGCAGACCGTCTGCAGAGAGTCAGCAGACCGTCAGCAGACTGTCTGCAGACCATCTGCAGAGAGTCAGCAGACCGACAGCAGACCGTCAGCAGACCGTCTGCAGAGAGTGAGCAGACCGTCAGCAGACCATCAGCAGACCGTCAGCAGACTGTCTGCAGACCGTCTGCAGAGAGTGAGCAGACCGTCAGCAGACCGACAGCAGACCGTCTGCAGAGAGTCAGCAGACCGTCAGCAGACCATCAGCAGACCGTCAGCAGACCGTCTGCAGAGAGTCAGCAGACCGTCAGCAGACCGTCTGCAGAGAGTCAGCAGACCGTCAGCAGACCGTCAGCAGACCGTCAGCAGACCATCAGCAGACCGTCAGCAGACTGTCTGCAGACCGTCTGCAGAGAGTGAGCAGACCGTCAGCAGACCATCAGCAGACCGTCAGCAGACCGTCTGCAGAGAGTGAGCAGACCGTCAGCAGACCATCAGCAGACCGTCTGCAGAGAGTCAGCAGACCGTCAGCAGACCATCAGCAGACCATCAGCAGACCATCAGCAGACCATCAGCAGACCGTCAGCAGACGTCAGTAAACTCTCTCAGAGCGTCTGCTGACTCGTGTTCCCGTCCAGGATCTGGACCAGGATCTGTTTTTATGTCACTGGACGTCTCTCAGCTCGTCTCTGCTCTTAGATCGGTGAGGAGAAGTCCCCGGGGATATCTGGTGACGGTTATGTAACACACTCTTTCTGAGAAGTTACACTCAGCTGTTTCATAATTCCTGAGATGATGATCATCACAGCGACCTCAAACGAACAGGTCACATGACAAACCCTCTGTGCAGACACTCAAACCACCAGACCAGTCTCTGTTTTTAATGTTGATGTTCTAACTATGACTGACATGTTGAACCCCTGTAACACCATCAGACCCTCTCTCTCTCTCTCCCCTCACTGTGAGTCTGCAGACTCCTGCATGAAGCTCCAAGTTAACCTTGAGTAACCAAACTTTCTCCCTCACAGGCGACGACTCCCTCCAAACAGCTGCCACCAATTACCAGAAGCAGGAATAGCAGCTTTAATTACACGGCTCTTCACCGTCTTAAAGATAATGGTCTCGTATTTTATTGTAATTACGTCTGATAATCACAGGAGAGACGCTGCTGCTGACAACACCGCAACAAAGAGATGAAGTGTGCGGCGGTGACGGGGCGTGAATCCAAATATGTGATAAAATATAATCAGTGAGGTGTCCCATCATCGGTGACAAAGGAACATCGCTCACTCACACGGCTCCTCCAACCAATCAGCCTCATTAAAAACCTGTTGGAGGAGCCGCTGCATCTTTAATGCAGAGTGAGCATTCAGCATTCTGCCAGATGTTTAATTCATGCTGCTTCAGAATAAAAGCATGTGATGAATGTTAGATGTGTTCAACGCCCCGCTGATCATGCAGGAGGGATGCATGTGTGTGCTTTACCACATGTGAGGCAGTCCGGTGTGTGTGTGTGTGTGTGTGTGTGTGATCAGAGAGGAGGCGTGAGGAAGTTCATTAGAGATGAGTCTGCACGTGTTCCTCTGAGCGCTCATTAAAGATCACTCTGAACCGCCGCTCTGCAGAGCGTGAGATCCTGCACCGCCAGTCATCCTTTATTTTAAAGGTTGGACTTTCCTCGAGCTCGTTCTTAGAAGTCCTGTGCAGAGGTCTGATCCTCCACAGTCCACATTAAGGATGCAGATGTGTCCCTGTGAGTGAGAGAGGATGAGTCTCATGATGCAGAGACCACGTCGTGACACAGGCTGGGTGTTTGTTAGAGATCCGTTCAGCTGCAGCTCCAGAGACGTTATTGTTCCTCAGTGATCCATCAGCTTCAGAGACCTAATAACTGCTCACACTCTGTCAGTGCCAACACAAAGCTTAATCACAGCCTCAGAACATCAGACACACATAAAACACACACATACTCAGAGCTCACAGCGGCTAACTGAGGCGTAGCCGTGTCAGACCTCAGGCCTCCGAGCACCGGGCTCTGAGTAATCACCGAGAGGTACTCAGCCACACGGGGGGTCCACCTGAGACCTGGAGGAGCCGGTCTGCAGCAGCAGCACCTGTTCCTGTCACAGAGCTGCCTGCAGAGACCGTTAGCCTGAGAGATCCTTAACGAACAACAGAGCTCTGACGCCGGCTCAGGAGGCGGACAAACACTGAATCAATACACGGTTACACACGTGTGTCTGCTCCACAGGAAGCACACGCTGCAGAGCACAGCTAACATCATGCTGAGGTAACATGCTACATGTGTGATGTCCATTTATCAGGAGATCACACCACAGTCACACCACACACTTTAAACATCATTCTGTCCCCTATAGGATCTAATGAATCAACATTCACCACGAGGAGGACACGCTCTGTCTCTGAGCTGCAGGTCAGACACTTCAACACCCGAGTCTGGACTCAGAGTTCATGTCAGAAACTCTTTTGGTTGATCCGCCTTCTCATCATGCACATCCAGATCCATGTCCGGTCCATCTCTGATCCGTCACAGCACCAGATCTGATAGGTTTCTATTCTAGTCAATGTGTTAACTTCCACTGGATCCGCTCCGTTGCGTTTTGGCTGCGTCTCTGATCCGGCAGGTTGGAGTCCTCTAGTTCAGATACACAAGACTTCTATTTCATGATGAGCGGAGCCAGGCCTGGAGTCAACAGGTCAGAGGTTTTCAGAGGACCAGAAAGACAACATGGATGAGGAGAGGAGGAGGAGGAGAATCCTTGATTCAGGGATTACAGAAGGGAAACCTCTGTCACATGACTCCAGCTGTGCTGCGGTCCTGCGGAGACGGACTGCAGCGGATTGGAGATGGACCGAGCATGGATCTGGTGGGAGTCCTGTGTCAGGGTCGTAAAGAATGGACACCTGAGCGTTGTGTTTGTATGGACTGAAGCAAGCCCCACACCTCCATCAGCTGCTCCAGCTAACAGGCTGGTTTCAAACTCACAGCAGAACTCATCTAAGAGGCTTTATTCTCACTGCTCCAACCTCCACCCTCTCATTCATGCCGTGTTCACCTGATTCATTCTTTACCTGCTGTGATCAAGGTGTGTTCTTTACTGTCTTCCCTCAGAGCAGACACACACTGTTAAATATAACAACTACCATGCAAACAAGAGCTTCTTTCAATCTGACCAAACCCACTGAGAGGGTCTAAACTCCTTTAGAGACGATTGAGGAACGTGGAGAGAGAGGTTTGACTCAAGTGACGGCGTGAGAGAAAAGTGTCCTCAGCTGAGAGGAGGTCGGCCTCTGAAGGTATCCACACAGAGGTCTCATTAAGACGCTCTGACGTCTCTTTTTAAAAAGTCAAACGATACTACAGTACTCTAAACCACACACACACACACACACACACACACACAGATGGATCCATCACTCTGCACCATGTGATGACTCAGAGGTCACTCCAACAATCACAGCTCTGTGTTTGACTCTCCGTCGGCCCGCTCTGTTCCTCGTCCTGATCCACGGCGCCCTGTTGGACCGGAGCGTAAAATCAAAGCTCAAATGTCAAACAGTATAGAAGAGCTCTCTGAGACATGACACACACAGACTGAGGCGACTGTCTGCACACAGCAGAGGTCACATATGATAACTCTGACAGCAGCAGGCTCGTCCTCTAACCATCCACACGTACAGCTTCTGACAGGAGGGAGATTATTTGGATATCTGTCCTTGAACATTGTGAATACATTTAATTTGATCTGCACGACTTTGTACCAAGAAAAAGAGATTAGGGAGAAAAATCTGTTGACATAAATCTCTGCAGATTGACCGAAGAAACTCAGATTGTTCCCGATCTGCAGAGAGACGTCTCAAAGCAGAGAGAGGAAGTCCACAGCTGTTAGCTCTCATCGTCTGCAGCGGGCGTCTTAGAGAACGTTTCAGGAAACCACTCGGCTGTTTGAGGATATTCATCTTTAGACTCAAAAACAACGAAGAAGACGAGTTATTAGAGACTCTAATCTGCTCTGAGACCTCAACCTGACCCTCACACACACAACATGTATCAGTCTGTTACTTCCTCCTTTATAAGGAAGACTTCCTCACCTCTGTGATGCATCCTCCAGCTGATTCAAGGCATCCTGTGTGTTCAGGTGTGTGTGTGCATGTGTTGACTCCTTGCATAACCGACATGTGTGTGTGTTCACATGTTGTTAAAGTGTACGTCAGCCTATATGTGTCCCAGCTTTACATCCTGCATGTGTGTGTGAGAGATGTGCAGCTGATTGTTCTCAGCCGGAGGATGTAAACGAGGAGTCGATCAGTTCCTGCAGAGTTGCTGAGTCTGATAATGAGACTGTGATGGTCTGGGAGGGACCGGCCGATGGAGACTCAGCTCTGAGGATGGTTTAGTGTCTGGGTGTGTGATATGAAGGCAGACTGAGGAGCAGCTACAGGACACGCTGCTGCTCACACACATTCTTTATGACATGTTGGAAATTGAAAAGTTAATGTCTCTGAAGCTGCAGCGGGGGGAGGGAGGGAGGAGGAATCTTATTTTGTACAGCTCAGTTGTTGACTATTAATGCTGGTGTGTGTGTGTGTGTCTCTCTCTCCGTGTGTGTGTGTGTGTGTTCGTGTCCCTGCATGCCTGTCCTGCAACACCAGGCCATCTCTGTCTCAGTGAGACGTCAGAGTCCTGATTGGTGCTCACAGAGACATCAGAGTCCTGATTCTTGCTCACAGAGACTCCAGAGTCCTGATTGGTGCTCACAGAGACGTCAGAGTCCTGATTCTTGCTCACAGAGACGTCAGAGTCCTGATTCTTGCTCACAGAGACGTCAGAGTCCTGATTCTTGCTCACAGAGACGTCAGAGTCCTGATTCTTGCTCACAGAGATGTCAGAGTTCTGATTGGTGCTCACAGAGACATCAGAGTCCTGATTGGTGCTCACAGAGAAGTCAGAGTCCTGATTCTTGCTCACAGAGACGTCAGAGTCCTGATTGGTGCTCGCAGAGACGTCAGAGTCCTGATTGGTGCTCACAGAGAAGTCAGAGTCCTGATTCTTGCTCACAGAGACGTCAGAGTCCTGATTGGTGCTCACAGAGACGTCAGAGTCCTGATTGGTGCTCACAGAGACGTCAGAGTCCTGATTCTTGCTCACAGAGACGCCAGAGTCCTGATTGGTGCTCACAGAGACGTCAGAGTCCTGATTGGTGCTCACAGAGACGTCAGAGTCCTGATTGGTGCTCACAGAGATGTCAGAGTCCTGATTCTTGCTCACAGAGACGTCAGAGTCCTGATTCTTGCTCACAGAGACGTCAGAGTCCTGATTGGTGCTCACAGAGACGTCAGAGTCCTGATTCTTGCTCACAGAGACGTCAGAGTCCTGATTGGTGCTCACAGAGACGTCAGAGTCCTGATTCTTGCTCACAGAGACATCAGAGTCCTGATTCTTGCTCACAGAGACGCCAGAGTCCTGATTCTTGCTCACAGAGACGTCAGAGTCCTGATTCTTGCTCACAGAGACATCAGAGTCCTGATTCTTGCTCACAGAGACGTCAGAGTCCTGATTCTTGCTCACAGAGACGTCAGAGTCCTGATTCTTGCTCACAGAGACGTCAGAGTCCTGATTCTTGCTCACAGAGACGTCAGAGTCCTGATTCTTGCTCACAGAGACGTCAGAGTCCTGATTCTTGCTCACAGAGACATCAGAGTCCTGATTCTTGCTCACAGAGACGTCAGAGTCCTGATTCTTGCTCACAGAGACGCCAGAGTCCTGATTCTTGCTCACAGAGACATCAGAGTCCTGATT
>NW_023260163.1:32500-41269 GCF_009762535.1 Notolabrus celidotus | reverse complement strand
TAAAGGTGACATATCATGCAAAATTGACTTTTTAATGGTTCTCTACCTGAAATATGTGTCCCTGTCTACAAACCCCCCGAGAATGAAAAGAATCCATTCTGCCCCTGTTCTGATTTCTCCACCTTTCTGTAAATGTGTGTGAAACGAGCCGTTTCAGACTTCAGTGTTTTTGTTACGTCACAACAATATCCGGTCTGTCACGGAGTCAGAGCTCGGAGCTTGTTCAGCCCATAGACTGTATAAAATACAACTCAACCCCTCCTCTGTTTTTCATTCCCTGCACACATGTGTGCTAACAAGGAGCTTAGGAGGGAGGCATGCTAGTTGTAGGCTGTCTTAATAAACACAAAGGTCGGTTTTACTCCCCACGTCTGCAGATTTGAAGATCTAGTGGATGATTTTTATTTGTCATGGATAAGTGCTAGCGCTAATTAGCATAGCCACATAGCTATATGTTCATAACTGTAGCTGTAGCTGTGTACCAAGACACACGTCGACATACTGACAAATAAAACAACAAGAAACACTAAATCTGTGACCAATCCTTCAGAAAGGTCCTGCTGCCTTTCTGGCAGAGGTCGGTTTTACTCCACACGTCTGCAGATTTGAAGATCTAGTGGATGAGTTTTATTTGTCATGGATAAGTGCTAGCGCTAGTTAGCATAGCCACATAGCTACATGTTTGTAGCTGTGTACCAAGACACACGTCTACATACTAATAAATAAAACAACAAGAAACACTAAATCTGTGACCAATCCTTCAGAAAGGTCCTGCTGCAGGCACCTCTCCGTCAGGATCAGATTCTGGATCAGATTCAGAGGGTTGAAGTAACGCGGGTCTGTGAGCAGCCGTGTATATTCAGCCAACATGTAAACATTAGATCAACGTGCTGGACAGCCGAGGCACATCCACTTCCTGAGGGGGCGTGGTCAGAGAGAAAACAGACTGTTCTGAGGAGGACTGAAGAAGAGGGTTTTTCAGGCAGACCAAAATCTGATTTCAAAGTGTTTTTTTGAGCATAAACTTTAAAGACATGTTTTGGGGACCTCTTAGACCAATATATATTAATGAAAAAAGCGTGATATGTCCCCTTTAATCAGCCTCTAGAAATCAGGAGATATTTAGTTCAATATGCATCCTGAGTGATACACCCCTACCACACAACTCAGATACAATCATCTCCTCCTCTCTTTCATATCTATTTCTGTAGATTATATCTCAGATGCTCTTCTTGGACGTAACAGATAACAGCCGTCAAACTTAATCTAGTGGACTTTCACATTGAAGAGAAATGACAGAAGTGAAAGAGAAGGAGAGCGAGGTGACCGACAAGGTGAGATCGGACAAGATGAGAAAAAGAGATGTAAGGCACGGGCGAGTGTGAAAAGAGGAGGCAGCTGTAAATAATGTGAGACCACACGACAGAGAGAGTAAAAGCAGGACGTGAGCAGCTGCGATGAGGAGAAGTGATCTGGCAGAGGTCGACGGCAGAACCGAGCGTGATGAGATTGGAGGTTAAGGAGAAGAAGACGAGGTAAGAGGAGATGTGACCTCAGAGGAAAAGGGTCAGAGATGATGGAGGGATGTGGAGAATGGGAAAGGAGGACAGAGAGATGTAAGGACGGATAATGTGACAAAGCTGGAGAGTGGTTGGAAGCAAACATGCGGGCAAGAAGAGGGATAACTTTTACACTTTTACATCAACAGCATTGATTAACCATCAATTCTACAACACCTTTAATCAGCTGGCAATCGTACGTCCAGTGTGAGATCAATGAGCTCACCTTTATTTATACCTACAGTATTTATAGTTACACAGAGGGCTGGGTCAGAAAACAAAGGGAACAACAGATACAGATTACAGTGGCAAGGACAAACTTCCTTTAACAGGCAGAAACCTCCAGCAGGACCAGACTCATGTTAGACACACATCTGCTGAGACCGTGTTGGAGAGAGGGTGTGCTTTACGTCCAGGTTCTGCTCATCCTGTCTGGATTCTAATTTGCATATCAGCCTGCTTCTTACCCGGCCACCAAGCAAAGATGGGAACAAGCTGTTGATTTAAAGAGGACACACTCAATCTTTATTTATATAGCTCCAAATCACAACAAACAGAGCAGGTCTAGACCGTACTCCATCTACTATTATTAACAAAAGACCCAACATCAAGACAGGATCAGATCCAGTCCCATCTTACAGACAGGACTCAGTCTGATCTCATCTTAATCCACCATGAGCAGAGCACTTTGCGGCATTTAGCAAGTTACAGTGGCAAGGACAAACTTCCTTTAACAGGCAGAAACCTCCAGCAGGACCAGACTCATGTTAGACACACATCTGCTGAGACCGTGTTGGAGAGAGGGATAGAGAGAGATGAAGAGAGAGAGAGATGATAGTGGGGAGACGGATAGTAGTAGTTGTAGCAGCTGGAGTCTGGCACGTCCACAGCAGCAGAGATCCAGAGGAACCTACGAGACAAGGGAGCTCAGGGAGAGAGACAGAGGAGAGAGAGAGAGAGGGAAATACAGGATCCTAGTGTGGCAGTCTAAGCCTATAGGTGCATAACTAAGACCTGGTCCAAGCCTGATCCAGCTCTAACTATAAGCTTTATCAAAAAGGAAAGTTTGAAGCCTACTCTTAAAAGTAGAGAGGGTGTCTGCCTCCCAGGACCCTGACTGGCAGATGATTCCAAAGGAGAGGTGACTGATAACTGAAGGCTCTACCTCCCATACTACTTTTTAGAGACTTTAGGTATGACTAGCAGGCCTGCATGTTGTCAACAGCAGAGATCCAGAGGAACCTACGAGACAAGGGAGCTCAGGGACTCCAGAAAAGTCTATGGTTAGTAACTTTAAATGGACAGGAAGAGTTAAAGTTAGAGACAGGCAGAGAGAGGGAAAGACAGGAGCCTAATGTGTCAGCCTAAGCCTATAGCAGCATAACTAAGACCTGGTCCAAGCCTGATCCAGCTCTAACTATAAGCTTTATCAAAAAGGAAAGCTTGAAGCCTACTCTTAAAAGTGGAGAGGGTGTCTGCCTCCCGGACCCTGACTGGTAGATGATTCCCAAGGAGAGGTGACTGATAACTGAAGGCTCTACCTCCCATACTACTTTGAGAGACTTCAGGTACGACTAGCATGCCTGCATGTTGGGATCGTAGTGTTCTAGATGGGTAATAGGGCACTATGAGCCCTTTAAGAGGACAAACTTCCTTTAACAGGCAGAAACCTCCAGCAGGACCAGACTCATGTTAGACACACATCTGCTGAGACCGAGTTGGAGAGAGGGATAGAGGGAGATGAAGAGAGAGAGAGAAAGATGATAGTGGGGAGACGGATAGTAGTTGTAGTAGCTGTTGCTGATGGAGTCCGGCACGTCCACAGCAGCTGGAGTCTGGGTGAGTTAATATCCATCACCATGAGCACTCCCAGCATCATCATTTAGAGGTTCAGTTTACAGATAAGGAAGTCTGTTTGCAGATGTTTACTTGTTTCTGTAAATCTGTTAGGAAGGAGAGCGGAGGGAGTGTGATTTGATCCAAACAGTGGCAATTGTGCAGAAGTACCTCGATTGACTCCATCAGCTGTTAGTCCCAGCTGTCGCTGCAGATGTAGCAGCTGACAGACAGGTCAAACTGAGATTTCTCACTTCCCATTTGTCCCTTTGACCGCACACATTACATCTACATCAAAACTCTCTCTCTCTCTCTCTCTCTCTCTCTCTCTCTCTCTCTCTCTCTCTCTCTCTCTCTCTCTCTCTCTCTCTCTCTGTGTGTCCTCACTTCAACTCAGACACAAACCCTCAGAGAGGCAAGAGTTACTGTTTGGTAAAGTGTGATGTGTTTGACTTTATCACGACACAAATCACACCAGCTAATGTCTAAAATAAAGGCTTGACAGTCCAGTTTGGTGGTGTATGTGAGGGATGTGTGTATTTAAGAGTCATACGGTCAGATTACAGGCGGGGCTTGTTTCAGAAAGTGTCTCAAATACTCAAGAGATCATCCTTTTGGTCAAACAAGTCCCAGATTTGTAAACAAAACACAGTTTCTGCATCCAGTATTACATCTTCATGCACTGTTTTAAAGGTGACATGTCATGGTCTTTTTCATCAACATATATTGGTCTAAGAGGTCCCCAAAACATGTCTTTACAATGTTACAATGTTACAATGTCATTTAGCAGACGCTTTTATCCAAAGCGACGTACATACGAGAACAAGAACAACACAAGCAAAGATCTAGACAAGAGGAAACAAGGTCAGTAAGAGTAACAAAGTGCTTCAAGTCAATTGGGTGCAGGTACTGCCAAGCAGTGTAAAGGCAATGCACAAAAGTAAATAAGGAACATCTACAATGAAGCAACCAAACCATTTAAGACCTTCCATTATCATCATCAACAATTAACATCACCACAATAAGGACCAAAGTACCAAGTGCTGGGTCACTCCAGACCTGAACACAGATTCCCAGAGTAGAGCAGGACAGTGTGAGTCAACTGTAGCTGGCAGACATGATCTGCCACTGGGGACAACAGTGGAGAACAGTCTAGCTAAGTGCATAGTGCTTCCTAAAGAGCTGGGTATTTAGCTGTCTTTTGAAAGTAGAGAGGGACTCTGCAGATCGAATGGAGTTGGACAATTCATTCCACCATTTAGGGGCAACAGAAGAGAAGAGTCCAGCTAGTGATTTTGAGGCCTTGTGTGCTGGAAGCACTAGGCGCTTTTCAGAGGCTGAGTGTAGCGGGCGAGAAGGGCAGTAGACCTGGATGAGGGGTTCCAGGTAAACTGGAGCGGTTTTGGTTCCTGCTTTGTAAGTCATGATTAGAGTTTTGTATCTGATGCGAGCTGCAACTGGAAGCCAGTGTAGTGAGATGAGCAGGGGAGTGACATGAGCCGTCCTAGGCTGGTTGAAGACCAGACATGCTGCTGCTGCGTTCTGGATCATTTGCAAAGGTTTGACTGTGAATGCAGGGAGGCCTTTAAAGTTTATTGCTCAAAAAAACACTCTGAAATCAGATTCAGGTCTGCCTGTAAACCCCTCTTTTTCAGCCCTGCTCAGAACAGGCTGTTTTCTGTGTCTGTGCCTTTAAATGAGAATGAGCTCTCTGACCACGCCCCCTCAGGAAGTGGATGTGGCCTCGGCTCTCCAGCACGTTGATCTAATGTTTACATGTTGGCTGAATATACACGGCTGCTCAGAGATCGCGTTACTTCAACCCTCTGAATCTGATCAAGAATCTGATCCTGATGGAGAGGCGCCTGCAGCAGGACCTTCCTGAAGGATTGGTCACAGATTTAGTGTTTCTTGTTGTTTTATTTGTCAGTATGTAGACGTGTGTCTTGGTAACACAGCTACCAACATGTAGCTATGTGGCTATGCTAACTAGTGCTAGCACTTTTCCATGAAAACTAAAAATCATCCACTAGCTCTTCAAATCTGCAGACGTGGGGAGTAAAACCGACCTTTGTGTTTATTAAGACAGCCTACAACTAGCATGCCTCCCTCCTAAGCTCCTTGTTAGCACACATGTGTGCAGGTAATGAAAAACAGAGGAGGGGTTGAGTTGTATTTTATACAGTCTATGGGCTGAACAAGCTCCAAGCTCTGACTTCCTGTTACAGACCGGATGGCGTTGTGACCAAGCGTGCCGGATACGGCCCTGGTGGTGAGGCTTTCAGCAGAGTGTCTGCCCCCTGGTGGCTGGCTGCAGTATAGGTCAAAAAATCCGTCTCCCCCATCCATTTGAATGGCGGAGCAGTCAAACTTTAAAAAATAAATACACGTGGTACGAATGTTTCTCACATCCGTATGCTGTGGTGATATGTAGTTAGTATTTGACTGTTTTGTGTCCAAGGCCTCTTTTTCCTGAAAAGTTTCTTCTTCGTTGGTTATTAGAGTTTAAAAAACAGGGTTTTACTTCCTGTTTGATTCACAGCCGCCGTAGAGGGAAACTTCAAAGGGCACACAGCATCTTGTGACGTCACGCTGTAAGGCGGAGCTTATTACAAAGGCTTCACAGGCTCTGGCTGCACAATGGCGGCGCCCAGGAGAGGGATTTTTTGGCTTCAGAACTGTACAACGGGAAGAGGCGGAGCAACGCTGTCCATTTTTATTTACAGTCTATAGTTGTGACGTATGAAAAACACTGAAAACTGAAACGGCTGGTTTCAGCACACATTTACAGAAAGGTGGAGAAATCAGAACAGGGGCAGAATGGATTCTTTTCATTTATGGGGGGGTTTGTAGACAGGGACACATATTTCAGGTAGAGAACCATTAAAAAGTCCACTTTGCATGATATGTCACCTTTAAGGATCTGTCACATATCTGAGAGAGATCTGATCCACAACAAGCTGCAGATCTGAATTTTCTGGCAGCAAAGAGTGAGACACAAAGACATGAGTCTACAATTGTCACAGATCTTGCATGCTCCTTTGGTTTTCATGTGAAAGTCTTTAGGATATGACTCCCGGTCTTTGCAGTGAGGAAAAAGCGTGCTCACAGCTGAGCCAGAAACGATAAGATGTCACGTTTCTTTTCCTGTTCTGATCTAAAAATACGAGGTTGCTCTCCTTTTATATATATTTAAGAAGCGTGAACGTTCCCTGTGCACATCAGAGATGCACTGAAAAAAATAACAAAAGAAGGGGGAAAAAATATCTCTGGAGGAATCAATTATTGGATTCTGGAGGAGCATTTCATGGTAGGATATCAGGATGAAGGGCTTTTCATTCTCGCCTGTTTACAAAGAAACCTCTCAAAATAGAATCCCTTTCAGATCTTGTGCGTAATCTTGAGGATGCTGCACGTATCTTTGACTCATCCAAACATAGTGCACTTACTCCTCACTTGAAAACATGTGCTTTCACTCTGCACTACGAGGGCCGGGTCTCCAAACTTTTAAAAAGTGCTGGCTGAAAGTGTCAGAGTGCGTTATTAATCCCAGCACAGCTTCTTCTTCACTCAAGCTCATAAAGAGGTCAGCTATCAAACACAGCGACAATGATTACACTTCTTCAATGAGCTGTTAACCACCCGTGGGAAAGAGAACCCATTCTTCTCTCTCCCATCTGTGCCTGTTAAAGTGATTGTGAGTGGTGGGCTGGAGTTGCGGCGTGTTGCACAGTGGGTCTGATAAAAAGCCGGAGTAATTACCATAGGATGATGGAATCGTCCTGCAGCTTCCCGAGAGAGGCGTTCGTTTCTCTCACACGAACACGTGATGCAGTTTGAGAGCTCCAGATGGGAACACTTGGATCAAGTTCTCTGCAGGTCTTTGTGTTCAATTTAGATTTCCTGCTCTTGGATGATTGTGCGTATTGTTCCTTTGTCTGCAGCTCGTGTCTCGCTGGGTTATGGATTGTGCTGACGCAAGGAACAACAAAAGAAACCGTGAAATCCTTACGTCATATATAACGCCAACGAAGGATGATTGCTAGAATTGATGGTTGTTGAGTGAGATATTCTTCTTAATGGTCAATCAACTCAACACTCACACTATATCTTCTATGAAGCACCTTTCGTACATGAAGTGACGCCTGCAAGCAAGTTGAGGCAGGCAACTGGAGCTGCACTGATTCACACTGACACGTCAGCCTCTCTATCACTTGACCAAACATCCTCTCATTAAGACTTCCTGTCTCTGTCTCTGCCATGCTCCAGTGGCGCATGCAGACTTTCAACACCACCTCCTCCTCTGCATCCACCTGTAGTCTCCAATGTTCAATCAATCAATCAATCAATCTGTATTTGTATAGCACCAAATCACAACAAACGTTATCTCAAGACGCTTTTGCAAACAGAGCAGGTCTAGACCACTCTAGGTCAAATTATGAACAGACCTTAATCCACCATGAGCATTGCACCTCACAGTATTTAGCTAGTTACAGTGGCGAGGAGAAACTTCCACAGAGCCACCAGCTGGACCACTGATGACCGGACATCACCGTACTCTATGTTCTATTATCAACAAAAGACCCAACATCAAGACCGGATCAGATCCAGTCCCATCTTACAGACAGGACTCAGTCTGATCTCATCTTAATCCGCCATGAGCAGAGCACTTTGCAGCATTTAGCAAGTTACAGTGGCAAGGACAAACTTCCTTTAACAGGCAGAAACCTCCAGCAGGACCAGACTCATGTTAGACACACATCTGCTGAGACCATGTTGGGTCTGGAAAGAGGGATAGAGGAGAATAAAAGGTAGAGGGAGTGATGAGATGAGTGGTAGTAGCTGTTGCCGCTGGAGTCCAGCACGTCCGTATCAGCTGGAGTCTGGCCTATGGCAGCTCAGAGGAACCTACGAGACAAGGGAGCTCAGGGACTCCAGAAAGGTCTATGGTTATGACTTTAATGGGACAGGGAGAGTTAAAGTAAGTGATGAGGGGGTAGTGGGGTGAGATAGGATCCCAGTGTGTCAGTTCCCCTGGCAGTCTTAGCCTATAGCAGCATAACTAAGAACTGGTCCAAGCCTGATCCAGCCCTAACTTTAAGCTTTGGTGTTTGGTCCAAACTCATGACTCCTCAAATTCTGCATATTACCTCATATGCAAGGAGTGATGAGGTTCAAGCCGTGAGGCCAAACACAGTACTGTATGCTGCATTAATACACTTCAGCTTAAAGGCAGGTATCATTCTGAGCAACACAACAGTTAGCCTGTTAGCATGAAGAGACTCAGCTGGCGCTGTTTTAGATGGTTCAACACGGCTTTAAAATCCTTTTGAACTCAAAAAGCCGTGGCAGAGATCGGCCGGTGTTTTGGTTT
>NW_023260163.1:0-27500 GCF_009762535.1 Notolabrus celidotus | reverse complement strand
TCACGTTTGACTCCCAGCCATGACCCTTTCCTGTGTGACCTCCCCATCTCTCTGCTCCACACATTTCCTATCTCTCTTCAGCTGTCCAATCAATAAAAGGCAAACAAAATGCCCAAAAATATGACTTAAATCTTGATCTGCAGCAGCATGAAAACACAAAAATGAAGTGTATTAGAAATAAAAAAATGCAGGAGCTCCACAGCATGAGTGAAAACAAAGACATTACCACTCTGAGACTGAAGCAGCACGCTGATGAACATCGACAAATAAAGTGCTGTGCAGCAGCAAGAGGTTAGAGGAATAGTTATTAAAGTTAGGTACAAAACAAATGAGTCATAACTCATCAAGGTAAGACATGAGAATATCCAGAAGGTATGAGAGGAAATCAAAGTAAGCAAGGTAAGTAAAGCAAGCGTGTCGATGGTAACAAGGTTAAAAGGAGTCTGCTTGTTATTGAAGAAGAAAAAGAAAATATTCCTTTATGTGTTTTGATGCCAACAGAAAAATAAGATTAAAGTTAATTTAAAAAAGATGAACTAACCTTTGAAGAGTGAACATTCATCACAGGTATTTTACATTACCATTGATTCACGTGTGAGAGGAATGTGCTCCTTCCTCTGCAGCTTAGATATCAACATTTATCCAAGATGATTTACTGTGTGGCAAAGAGAAACAAGGCTTCATGACAAGTGTTCAAACTTTGTATGTTAAGGTGCATTTTGACCAAGAGTGGGGTCTTTTAGCCCCGGGGACTACTTTACCTTGAACTAAAAGGTTCCTGTGCCCCCATTGTTGTCTGTGTTTCGACTGCAGGCTGAAGTCCAGGGTAGATTGTGTAAATCAGGCCAGTGACGTATGGAGGAAACAAAGGCAGAGACGAATGCCATTCATCACAGATGACACCAAAGAAGCAGGTATCATTATGAGCAACACAACAGTTAGCCTGTTAGCATGAAGAGACTCAGCTGGCGCTGTTTTAGATGGTGCTATATTTCATCACAGATGGATTCACTGAATCAACACGTGAGAGGAGATAAGCTGAAGTTGAAACACGGCTTTAAAATCCTTTTGAACTCAAAAAGCCGTGGCAGAGATCGGCCGGTGTTTTGGTTTAAACGGCGACCCTGTTAACTGAGAGAAGACTACTGTTACAAGCTGCTGAATCAAGAGAATCACAGCTTCTTCTTTTGAAAAGTACACACACATACAAAAAAGATAGAACAAATAAAAACTAATGAAAGAAAGAGAAATCAAGTGAATCACAGATGGAAAAAACAATGACTGTGAATGTTTTTTGGAAAATTTTGAAAAAAAAAATGACCAAAAAAATTGTAAGAAAAAAAATGGACTTTTTTGTTTTGGAAAAAGAAATTTTAAAAAAAAAATTTAAAAAAAAAAAATTTTGACAAAAAAAAAATTGACAAAAAAAAATTGACAAAAAAAAATTGAAAAAAAAAAAATTTGAAAAAAAAAAACATTTGAAAAAAGAAATTTGAAAAAAAAAAATTGACAAAAAAAAAATTGGACAAAATTTTTTTTGAAAAAAGTTGACCCGGAGCCTGAAAATTTTTTTCCTCATATTTGAAATTGTGCTCCAAAAGCAGAAAAACATGAAAAAAAGTAAAAATGTTGCACCTGCGGTTAAAAACATGGAAAAAGCAAAGACTGAATCAACACGTGAGAGGAGATAAGCGCGAGTAGCAAAGACGTTTCAACACGGCTTTAAAATCCTTTTGAACTCAAAAAGCCGTGGCAGAGATCGGCCGGTGTTTTGGGTCAAACAGCGACCCTGTTAACTGGAGACTCTCAGCCGGATGCATCCCTCATAAACGTCTTTAGACCATCATTAAATATCTGATGAGGATATTTAGAAATCTTAATAAAAACTAAACTAGTTTGCATTCCCAGGAACTCCCTCTGTGTTTCAACAGCTGTGTAAACTCCACAAACACTGACACGTTCAGCTGAAGGTCTCCAGTTTACAGGGTCACTTTTAAAAGCGGAACACCGGGAGGAGAGACGCATTCACGGTGGGCTGAGAGAAGACTACTGTTACAAGCTGCTAAATCAAGAGAATCACAGCTTCTTCTTTTGAAAAGTACACACACATACAAAAAAGATAGAACAAATAAAAACTAATGAAAGAAAGAGAAATCAAGAGAATCACAGCTGTGTGTGATGTTATTGTGGACGGAGGGAGGAATAAAAACACTGTGGTTAATCTACCAATCAGACACGTTCAGCATTGCAGGCCCCGCCCCCTGAAAGCCCTGGGACCTTTGAAAAGTACTACCCCCTTAGCAGGGGCTTTTTAGGGGGGAGATTATCTACCCCTGAACTAAATTTAGACCCTGGGTCCATTGGTGTTAAAGCATCCTTCAGTTTTCAGATAAACTCTGTGTTCTCATGCAGAGTTTCTTCAGTTAAAGCAACAGTGGAGTAAAGTTCTGTTACCCCCCTGTGAGGCGTTAAATGTTTCTAAAGACTAAACAAGTTTCTTATTCTTAAAGTTCATGTTGTTTTGCATGAATTAAAGTAGCAGAAAGATATTCAGCTCTTTAGTCTCTTGTGTCATCTTCACGTCTCTTGTTTGACTGTAAACACCACAGTTGCATTTTAACGCCGTCCGCTTCTAAACATTGTAAACATATGGATTTCTTTCCTCGCAGAAAGCGTCTTTACAGCTTAGTTAAACAAATTGGCTTCATGCCTGTCAAGCTGTCACATTTCCATAACGAGCGGGGGTTCACTGTGTGATCTCGACACTGTCAGAACGGCTCCCTCAAGCCTCAGACAAATAAGACTCATTATTGTTGTCTCGCCTCAGAGAAATGTTTGTGCACTGACTGAAGAGCGTCTCCAGTTTGATTTGATTTGATTAAATGTCAAACAGAGAAAGGAATTCATCATCTTTTGAGATTTTGTTTGTCTGCAACAAGAATTAAATAAGGTCTGTGAACTAATTATAATCCTGGATCATCATACTGGACCTGTGAGCAGACTTGTTCTACTCTCTTAACTTTACGTTTGAAATGAGTCCTTAAACTCTGAGAAGGACCTCACGAAAGTCACACAGACGAGTCTTTGATTTGACTGATCAAGAAAGGGTGAATAGTGAAAAGGTGGACAAGACTACGATGCCTTACGTCCAGGTTCTGCTCACCCTGTCTGGATTCTAATTTGCATATCAGCCTGCTACTTACTGGGCCCCCAAGCAAAGATGGGAACAAGCTGTTGATTTAAAGAGGACACACTCAATCTTTATTTATATAGCTCCAAATCACAACAAACAGAGCAGGTCTAGACCGTACTCCATGTACTATTATTAACAAAAGACCCAACATCAAGACCGGATCAGATCCAGTCCCATCTTCCAGACAGGACTCAGTCTGATCTCATCTTAATCCACCATGAGCAGAGCACTTTGCAGCATTTAGCAAGTTACAGTGGCAAGGACAAACTTCCTTTAACAGGCAGAAACCTCCAGCAGGACCAGACTCATGTTAGACACACATCTGCTGAGACCTACCGTGTTGGAGAGAGGGATAGAGAGAGATAAGAGAGAGCGAGATGATAGCAACTGGAGTCCACAGCAGCACAGATCCAGAGGAACCTACGAGACAAGGGAGCTCAGGGACTCCAGAAAGGTCTATGGTTAGGAACTTTAATGGGACAGGAAAAGTTAAAGTGAGAGACAGGCAGAGAGAGGAGAGAGAGGGAAAGACAGGATCCCATTGTGTCAGAACCTTGGCTGTCTAAGCCTATAGCAGTCTGAGTCTAAAGCAGTCTAAGCCTATAGCAGCAAGTTACAGTGGCAAGGACAAACTTCCTTTAACAGGCAGAAACCTCCAGTAAGACCAGACAATGTTAGACACACATCTGCTGAGACCTACCGTGTTGGAGAGGGGGATAGAGGGAGATGAAGAGAGAGAGATGATAGTAGTAGTTGTAGCAGCTGGAGTATGGCATGTCCACAGCAGCAGAGATCCAGAGGAACCTACGAGACAAGGGAGCTCAGGGACTCCAGAAAGGTCTATGGTTAGTAACTTTAATGCGACAGAGAAAGTTGAAGTGAGAGACAGGCAGAGAGAGGGGAAAGAGAGGGAAAGACAACTTCCCAGTGTGTCAGTCTAAGCCTATAGCAGCAAGTTACAGTGGCAAGGACAAACTTCCTTTGACAGGCAGAAACCTCCAGCAGGACCAGACTCATGTTAGACACACATCTGCTGAGACCGAGTTGGAGAGAGGGATAGAGGGAGATGAAGAGAGAGAGAGATGATAGTAGTAGTTGTAGCAGCTGGAGTCTGGCACGTCCACAGCAGCAGAGATCCAGAGGAACCTACGAGACAAGGGAGCTCAGGGACTCCAGAGAGGTCTATGGTTAGTAACTTTAATGGGACAGGGAGGCAAAAGATTCATTAGACAAAGTCCTCTTTCCTGGTGTCACATAACTCAGTCGTCACCAATGACTTCTTTCCAAGTTGTGATGATGATTCGTCAAGGACTAAGTCAAGAATTTTATGCAACCATGGGGGTAAATAGTGAACCCTGTCCTCATAACTTGGACGAGCTTTTGGGAACACAGCAGCCATCTTTTTTTTTCACCCTCCTCTGACTCTTTATAGTCTTCTTGTTCAGGGTCATTGCCGTGATGTCTCACAACATGCTCAGAAAAAGCCCCAGTAAGAGGATCCTTGATAATATTTATTTGGCCTAACCACCTCTCTCCCTCTCTCTCTCCCTCTCTCTCTCTCAGGATCATTTTTAAAGAACTCATTTTTAAATTGGAGGTCAATAGCATTTCATTAGAGCTATGGACTTTGAATTGGACAAGATGACAGTGGTTACGCTTCCCCAGATTAAAAACCTGGGAGGACAGGAGCCGCTGTTTGGGAAACTAATAAAACTGTGCACTTCAAAAAAAAAGGTCAGGGTAAAATTGGCCCTTGTGTTTCCTTAAAGGTGTCAGTGAGTCACTGAGGGAAAAGACACAGGAGGGGACATAAAATAACATGTGGAGCAGTGTTCATTTTGGCAGCTATTTTAGTCTTAGTCTTTAGAGGAAAATGCCTGTTAGTTTTAGTCACATTTTAGTCTTTTCAGCCCTTTATAGTTTTAGTTTTCGGCGGCAAAAACTCAAACATTTTAGTCTTGGATTTTTTCCTAAACATTTTCACTCTTTAAATAATTCATGTAGTCGATCAGATATTAGTATCAGGGCTACAAAAGTTACATAATTCAGCCTGGCCCTGCTAAAAAGTCAGAAGAAGTCATTCTTGATGTGACCACTGTGACTGGATTTTGATTATCTTGATTCACAGAAAAATGCCATGAAAGGACTGTATGCATATTTACGACGGTCCTTGAATGCACCTGCAGCGACAGGCAGACAGTTCACAGTCACTCTGAAATGCATCTGCATCTTTGATGACAAGTAGTTGATCCAAACTTACTGAATGTGTCTGATGTTTCACCAAACTGGATTAAATCAAGCTGTAGACGCAGAGCTTTTTACGGTTATAGCAGCAAAACGTCAAACATCAAATATTAAACAGACGTCCCCCGGTTGTGTCTTTGTCACTAACACACACCGGGGGGTAAAAATCCTCAGTGAAGATGAGACAGATGCATGGAGGTGAGGAGAGCTGGTTCATAAAGCACACCTGCTGCAGGTAGAGACCAAGCTAACACTGAGCCCCTCAGATAATAACTCAGCCTGTCACAGGAAGTCATCACGCCATCTTTAAAGACGCACAGCACAGGGGAAACATGGATTCAACATGTCTTTCTTCTTTCTTCTTTCTTTCTTTCTTTCTTTCTTTCTTTCTTTCTTTCTTTCTTCTTTCTCATTTCTTTCTTCTTTCTTTCTTTCTTTCTTTCTTTCTGTCTTTCTTTCCTTCTTTCTTTCTCTCCTTCTTTCTTTCCTTCTTTCTCTCCTTTCTTTCTCATTTCTTTCTTCTTTCCTTCTTTCTGTCTTTCTTTCCTTCTTTCTCTTTTTCCTTTATTTCTTTCTTCTTTCTTTCTGTCTGTCTTTCTTTCTTTCTTTCTTTCTTCTTTCTTTCTTTTTTCTCTTTTTTTCTTTCTTTCTTTTTTCTCTCTTTCTTTCTTTTTTCTTTCTTTCCTTCTTTCTTTCATTTTGTCTTACTTCTTTCTCTCTTCTTTCTTTCTTTTTTCTCTCTTTCTTTCTTTTTCTCTTTTCTTCTTTCTTTCTTTTTTCTCTTTTTTTCTTTCTTTCTTTTTTCTCTCTTTCTTTTTCTTTCTTTTTTCTCTCTTTCTTTCTTTCTTTCCTTCTTTTTTTCTTATTTCTTTCTTTCTCTTTTTCCTTTCTTTCTTTCCTTCCTTCTTTCTTTTTTCCCCTTTTTCCTTTGTCTTTCTGTCTCTCTTTCTTTCTTCTTTCTTTCTTTCTTTCTTTCATTTTGTCTTACTTCTTTCTCTCTTTCTTTCTTGCTTCTTTCTTTCTCTCTTTCTTTATTTCTTCTTTCTTTCTTTATTTCATTTTGTCTTCTTTCTTCTTTCTTATTATTTCTTATTAATTCTTCTTTCCTTCTTTTTTCTTCTTCTTTCTACTTCTTTCTTTCTTTCTTTCATTCTTTTTTATTTCTTCTTCTTTCTTTCTTTGTCTTTCAGGTTGTATACTTCTTTTCTCTTCTTCTTTCTTTCTTTCCTTTTTTTTTTCTTATTTCTTTCTTTCTTTCTTTCCTTCTTTCTATTTTTCATCTTTTTTTCCCTTGTCTTTCTGTCTCTCTTTCTTTTTCTACCTTTCTTTCTCTCTCTCTTTGTTCTTTCCATGTTTCCTCATCCTTTGTGTGTTTCCTCTCTGGTTCCTAAAGCACACCTGCTGCAGGTAGAGACCAAGCTAACACTGAGCCCCTCAGATAATAACTCAGCCTGTCAGAGGAAGTCATCACGCCATCTTTAAAGACGCACAGCACAGGGGGAAACATGGATTCAACATGTCGGACGTTTGGCCACTAATGTTTTCGTCTCGTCAACAAAAACTAAACATAAGTTTGTGAGAGTTTTTATTATCAGTGATGCACTTCAGCTCGTCATAGTCTCATTAATGAAATGTGGACACAAAGAAATCTCCTTAAAATCAGACCTCCGTTCAGCTGAAATCAGAGAACGCCAGCTGATGGTGTCGAGCAGAAACCCAACTGAACTGGAGGATCTCAGCCTCCTCATGTAGCCTCATAGCTGATTGCCTTCAGCTGAGGAAGAACAACACAGGTGCTTTCAAAAAGCTGCTGATTGTTGATGAAACCTGTGACCCAGATTTGGACCTGCTTCATTAAGTCAGTCCATATTAGATCGTTCTAAAACACAGCTCTGAGGAAGCAAAGTAGAAACAACCCGCTAGTTTATATTTCAGGGATACACAGAGCTCCAGCTCATTAGAAAAGACAGTATTTATCACCCTTTGATAATGTGTGTCAAACCCCAGTCCCCTTAGTGTTTGCTTCCAAGCTGATACGCGTGTTGTATTACAGAATGACGCTGTCCGTGGTGCTGATAAGTTCAAATTGACTAATGAAGTGTGACTTCAAAGCTGAACTTCATTTGAATGTGTGACACTAACCTTTTCAAATCTAACTGAATGCATGATCCTGTTTTTAAATGCGGCAGACTCATTAATCTTATAAGCCACTGCATGCACTGCCTCGCTTGTTTTTCTTCTTCATGTAACCAATTACAGCCTTGATTCAGAGAATTAGATGTTTGTAATGAAGTGTTTGAGTTCAGAGAAACATCAGGTAGGCAGTTATATTTATATATAACCAAACTTGTACACATATACCTGCCTCCTCTCTCTGCTCTACCAGGATAGAATTGAGCACTGCATACCTGCTGTTTCCCAGGAGCTTCACCTTGTGATGGTGAAGTTTTTAGATCTTCTCCAGAAATACAGCAGCACCATGTCATCCACTGCAGGAACATCCTGAACTAAAACAATGTTCCAGGAAACAAGAGAAGGAAAAATGTAAAACCCCAATTCTAAAAAAAAGTCAGGTGGGTTCATGAAATATGGATAAAAACAGATTTTGATGGTTTGCAAATCATTTAAGTCTGTACAATAATTTTGATGCATTTAAACACAGACATGACTCTGTAGTGGAAGTCACTGCAATAAAAACAGACATGACTCTGTAGTGGAAGTCACTGCATTAAAAACAGACATGACTCTGTAGTGGAAGTCACTGCATTAAAAACAGACATGACTCTGTAGTGGAAGTCACTGCATTAAAAACAGACATGACTCTGCAGTGGAAGTCACTGCATTAAACACAGACCTGACTCTGTAGTGGAAGTCACTGCATTAAAAACAGACATGACTCTGTAGTGGAAGTCACTGCATTAAAAACAGACATGACTCTGTAGTGGAAGTCACTGCATTAAAAACAGACATGACTCTGTAGTGGAAGTCACTGCATTAAAAACAGACATGACTCTGTAGTGGAAGTTACTGCATTAAAAACAGACATGACTCTGTAGTGGAAGTTACTGCATTAAAAACAGACATGACTCTGTAGTGGAAGTCACTGCATTAAAAACAGACATGACTCTGTAGTGGAAGTCACTGCATTAAACACAGACATGACTCTGTAGTGGAAGTCACTGCATTAATAACAGACATGACTGTAGTGGAAGTCACTGCATTAAAAACAGACATGACTCTGTAGTGGAAGTCACTGCATTAAAAACAGACATGACTCTGTAGTGGGAGTCACTGCATTAAAAACAGACATGACTCTGTAGTGGAAGTCACTGTATTAAAAACAGACATGACTCTGTAGTGGAAGTCACTGCATTAATAACAGACATGACTGTAGTGGAAGTCACTGCATTAAAAACAGACATGACTCTGTAGTGGAAGTCACTGCATTAAAAACAGACATGACTCTGTAGTGGGAGTCACTGCATTAAAAACAGACATGACTCTGTAGTGGAAGTCACTGCATTCAAAAACAGACATGACTCTGTCGTGGAAGTCACTGCATTCAAAAACAGACATGACTCTGTAGTGGAAGTCACTGCATTAAACACAGACCTGACTCTGTAGTGGGAGTCACTGCATTAAAAACAGACATGACTCTGTAGTGGAAGTCACTGCATTCAAAACAGACATGACTCTGTCGTGGAAGTCACTGCATTCAAAAACAGACATGACTCTGTAGTGGAAGCCACTGCAATAAAAACAGACATGACTCTGTAGTGGAAGTCACTGCATTAAAAACAGACATGACTCTGTAGTGGAAGTCACTGCATTAAAAACAGACATGACTCTGTAGTGGAAGTCACTGCATTAAAAACAGACATGACTCTGCAGTGGAAGTCACTGCATTAAACACAGACCTGACTCTGTAGTGGAAGTCACTGCATTAAAAACAGACATGACTCTGTAGTGGAAGTCACTGCATTAAAAACAGACATGACTCTGTAGTGGAAGTCACTGCATTAATAACAGACATGACTCTGTAGTGGAAGTCACTGCATTAAAAACAGACATGACTCTGTAGTGGAAGTCACTGCATTAAAAACAGACATGACTCTGTAGTGGAAGTCACTGCATTAAACACAGACATGACTCTGTAGTGGAAGTCACTGCATTAATAACAGACATGACTGTAGTGGAAGTCACTGCATTAAAAACAGACATGACTCTGTAGTGGAAGTCACTGCATTAAAAACAGACATGACTCTGTAGTGGGAGTCACTGCATTAAAAACAGACATGACTCTGTAGTGGAAGTCACTGTATTAAAAACAGACATGACTCTGTAGTGGAAGTCACTGCATTAATAACAGACATGACTGTAGTGGAAGTCAATGCATTAAAAACAGACATGACTCTGTAGTGGAAGTCACTGCATTAAAAACAGACATGACTCTGTAGTGGGAGTCACTGCATTCAAAAACAGACATGACTCTGTCGTGGAAGTCACTGCATTCAAAAACAGACATGACTCTGTAGTGGAAGTCACTGCATTAAACACAGACCTGACTCTGTAGTGGGAGTCACTGCATTAAAAACAGACATGACTCTGTAGTGGAAGTCACTGCATTCAAAAACAGACATGACTCTGTCGTGGAAGTCACTGCATTCAAAAACAGACATGACTCTGTAGTGGAAGCCACTGCATTAAAAACAGGCATGACTCTGTAGTGGAAGTCACTGCATTAAAAACAGACATGACTCTGCAGTGGAAGTCACTGCATTAAACACAGACATGACTCTGTAGTGGAAGTCACTGCATTAAACACAGACATGACTCTGTAGTGGGAGTCACTGCATTAAAAACAGACATGACTCTGTAGTGGAAGTCACTGCATTAAAAACAGACATGACTGTAGTGGAAGTCACTGCATTAAAAACAGACATGACTCTGTAGTGGAAGTCACTGCATTAAACACAGACATATACTCTGTAGTGGAAGTCACTACATTAAACATAGACATGACTCTGTAGTGGAAGTCACTGCATTAAACACAGACATGACTCTGTAGTGGAAGTCACTGCATTAAAAACAGACATGACTGCAGTGGAAGTCACTGCATTAAAAACATGCATGACTCTGCAGTGGAAGTCACTGCATTAAAAACAGACATGACTCTGCAGTGGAAGTCACTGCATTAAAAACATGCATGACTCTGCAGTGGAAGTCACTGCATTAAAAACATGCATGACTCTGTAGTGGAAGTCACTGCATTAAAAACAGACATGACTCTGTAGTGGAAGTCACTGCATTAAAAACAGACATGACTCTGTAGTGGAAGTCACTGCATTAAAAACAGACATGACTCTGCAGTGGAAGTCACTGCATTAAAAACAGACATGACTCTGTAGTGGAAGTCACTGCATTGGAAACAGACATGACTCTGTAGTGGAAGTCACTGCATTAAAAACAGACCTGACTCTGTAGTGGGAGTCACTGCATTAAAAACAGACATGACTCTGTAGTGGAAGTCACTGCATTAAAAACAGACATGACTCTGTAGTGGAAGTCACTGCATTAAAAACAGACATGACTCTGTAGTGGAAGTCACTGCATTAAAAACAGACATGACTCTGTAGTGGAAGTCACTGCATTAAAAACAGACATGACTCTGTAGTGGAAGTCACTGCATTAAAAACAGACATGACTCTGCAGTGGAAGTCACTGCATTAAAAACAGACATGACTCTGTAGTGGAAGTCACTGCATTGGAAACAGACATGACTCTGTAGTGGAAGTCACTGCATTAAACACAGACCTGACTCTGTAGTGGGAGTCACTGCATTAAAAACAGACATGACTCTGTAGTGGAAGTCACTGCATTATAAACAGACATGACTCTGTAGTGGAAGTCACTGCATTAAAAACATGCATGACTCTGTAGTGGAAGTCACTGCATTAAAAACAGACATGACTCTGTAGTGGAAGTTACTGCATTAAAAACAGACATGACTCTGTAGTGGAAGTTACTGCATTAAAAACAGACATGACTCTGTAGTGGAAGTCACTGCATTAAAAACAGACATGACTCTGTAGTGGAAGTCACTGCATTAAACACAGACATGACTCTGTAGTGGAAGTCACTGCATTAAAAACAGACACGATTCTGTAGTGTAGGTCACTGCATTAAAAACAGACATGACTCTGTCGTGGAAGTCACTGCATTAAAAACAGACATGACTCTGTAGTGGAAGTCACTGCATTAAAAACAGACATGACTCTGTAGTGGAAGTCACTGCATTAAAAACAGACATGACTCTGTAGTGGAAGTCACTGTATTAAAAACAGACATGACTCTGTAGTGGAAGTCACTGCATTAATAACAGACATGACTGTAGTGGAAGTCACTGCATTAAAAACAGACATGACTCTGTAGTGGAAGTCACTGCATTAAAAACAGACATGACTCTGTAGTGGGAGTCACTGCATTAAAAACAGACATGACTCTGTAGTGGAAGTCACTGCATTCAAAAACAGACATGACGGTGGGGGGGTTGAGCTGCGACATGTGAGGACGCGTCAGCCTGTTGCTCCGCGGAGATAACCTTGTTTTCATATAAATAATGTAAAATCTGATTCTAACTGCTCACTGTCGACTACCTAAACGTCAGAGTTTACTACGGGGAACTTTCAAGTAACTTGTTACGATGTCCAGTGCAAAAAACCTGAGGAAGACCGAGACCTCGAAGGCGGCCGGCAAACCACCGAGCCCCCTGAAGGAGACTCCTCTAGAAACCGGCACTCCAGTCACAGAAATGGCTAAGCTAATGACGGCAATAACTAACTCGGAGCAAGCTGTACTGGCGAGGATAGATGTCATGGACAAGAAAGTCGATTCACAGTCACAGGAACTACACAACATGATTGACTCTCTGTCCACGGTCTTAAAAGGCCAGATAGATGCGGTTCGTGTTGAGTTCATGGCTAAAATTGACCCGCTAAGTGCTAACTACGTTGACCAGCAGGCTCGCCTGAGTAGCCTAGAGGACGCGACTAACACCTACTCCGACAGGGTGGTGGACCTGGAGGCCCATGTTCTCCAATTGAGGGATGAAGTGACCAAACTCAATCAAAAGGCTGAAGACCTGGAAGGAAGACAGCGTCGCTGCAATATTCGGATTTTAGGAATACAGGAGAAGTTCGAGGTGGGCTCCCGGCCTGCTAACTCGGTGGCTAACTTACTTCAAGAAATCCTGGACCTCGACACGGCACCTACACTAGATCGGGCACATCGAAGTTTACAGACAGCACCCACAAGAGGACAACAGCCCAGAACCTTTATTGTGAAGTTCCATTACTATCAGGAGAAACTAGAGGTGCTTCGAAGAGCAGCGAGGGTGAGTCCGCTAATATATAAAGGGGACAAAATCATGATTTTTCCAGACTTGCCACCAACTGTAGTGAAACGCCGAACAGCCTTCAAAGAGGTAAAGGAGCTTCTGCACAAATGTCAGGATGTGAAATTCGGCATGCTTTATCCAGCCAGACTGAGGATTACATCTTAACACGGGGAGAAAATATTCACGGATCCAGCCGATGCGAAAGACTATATCATGAAGAACTTTAACCCGAAACGGAGCCGCAAGGATCAGGATGAAAGTTAAGTACTCCCTGTAAACCAACAGGATAACTGTAACTGACTGTAACGTCATCATACACAAGATGACGGGTATCCCGGTGAGATGACCTCACCGTTTTTTGAAACTATGCATCCTTCATACCCTGTAATACTGATTGCAAAGGTTGCTCTCAGTTTTTTTTCTTTCTCTTCTTCGTTTTTAAATTTTTTTTTTTTCACTAATTGACTATCTTTTGGATCCTGCTAATACTTAGTTTAACCTGGAGAATATGGGGCGACCAGGCTTATTCGGTCCCACTTTAACATTTATGGTACTGCAGGACCATTATGTAGGACTTTAAGGGGAAATATGAAGGAATGTGACTCTTATTACAAAACAGTGGACTTCAAATATTTTTTACTTTTCATTTGAGGAAACTGTTTTTTTCCCCCTCCTCTTCACTTCATTGTTTCCTCAGCGAGAACCAGTGACGGGATACCCAGAGACTCCTACATGTCCTGTCGCTACATGTTCCCCAAAGTAAAGTAGAGTCTATTTCGTTTATATTGACATAAGATGTATCAATACGGATTTTGAGAATGTTTAGGATTTAGACTCATGTTTGTTATGCTTCGCAAGAGCAGTTCGAGTAGTTATCATAGAGAGGTTGGATGCGGTGCGGCAGACGCTCCGTTTGCATGTTGAGACATAGCTCACTTAGAGGGTGGGTGGGGGTCGTCTCCTGTTTGGGGGGAGATGCACCAAGGGATATATGTTCTATGCACAGATTAACAAGGTCACTTGTCTGTGTTTGTTTTGTTTTCGTTTTCCTGTTTGTTTTTTCTCAGCTGTGGTACTATATCTATGATTATAATCATGCCTCACTTGACATTACTTTACACATAGGTACTCATTCCTTTTCCAACTGACTAATCATGGTTGTTTCTAACGATAAGATCAGTAATAAAATACCACCCTCGACTACCTTTATTACTTGGAATGTTAAAGGAATTAATAATGTGGTCAAGCGCAACAGGATATTTACTCACCTCCAGACTTTTAAACCAGATATCATATTCATACAGGAAACACATCTGCAGGTTACAGAACATGTTAAATTAAAGAAGAACTGGATAACTCAAATTTACCATTCAAGCTTTAACTCAAGAGCCAGAGGAGTTGCAATTCTTATCAAGAAAAACGTCCCTTTTATCGCTACCAATACCATCTCGGATATTAATGGTCGTTTTATAATAGTATCTGGTAAACTGCATAATATACCTGTTGTCTTGGCCAATATTTATGCCCCAAATTGGGATGATTCTGAGTTTTTCTTAAAACTGATAAGGACTTTGCCTGACCTTAATAATCACCACCTCATCCTGGGTGGTGATTTCAATTGTGTCCTAGACCCAACCCTGGATAGATCAAAAATCAGACAATCTAGCTCAACTGCCAAATCGGCCACAGTTATTAAATCATTCATGCAGACATGTAATATGTCAGACCCTCTGCGTGTGATGGACCCAGCCTCTAAACACTATTCCTTTTTTTCACCAGTACACCACACGTATTCTAGGATTGATTACTTTTTGCTTGATAACATGCTTATTCCAAATGTTACTTCCTGTAAATACCATGCTATTTTAATATCAGATCATGCCCCAGTTCAGATTAATATTTCCTTTCCAAACTGTCACACACCACAACCCGTGTGGAGATTTGACCCCTCTTTGTTGTCAGACGAAGATTTCTGTAAGTTTCTCTCCTCTCAGATAGATCTTTTTTTAGAAATTAACGATACTCCAGATGTTGCAAAGTCCGTCATATGGGAATCTCTTAAGGCCTATCTACGTGGCCAGATTATTTCATATACCACATTTAGAAATAAGAAACATAAAGGAAGACTGACAGAACTGACTCAACTCATTTCCAATCTTGACTCACAATACGCAACTAAACCCTCTGCCGACTTATACAAGCAAAAGCTTATCCTTCAGTCAGAATTCGAAACCCTTTCTATCAAGGAAACTGAGAGGCTGATGCTGAGAACAAGACGGACTATCTATGAACATGGGGAAAGGGCAGGTAAATTGCTCTCTTGCCAACTACGTCAGTCAATATCCAACAATTTAATACCAGAAATTAAACTTAACTCAGGACTAATAGAAACAGACCATAAAAAGATAAACAACGCATTTAAGCAATATTATTCAGACCTTTATGCCACTCAAACGACCCATGATCCCTCTGAGATAAACTTTTTTATGGCAGATCTGAATATGCCAACTATTAGTCAGGATCAATATAGGATCCTCGAAAGTCCTTTCACAGAACATGATGTTAGACAGGCAATTGGCTCTCTACAAAGCGGTAAAGCACCGGGCCCTGATGGTTTTTCTTGCGAACTATATAAAGCATTTTCAAGTAAACTGGTTCCTTTACTGTGCGCTGTATTCTCTGAAGCATATACAAAAAACGTATTACCACAGACTTTAACTCAGGCCACGATCTCAGTGACCTTAAAGAAAAATAAAGATTCTCAAAGATGTGATTCCTATCGACCAATTAGCTTGTTAAATGTAGACTATAAAATTCTTACAAAGGCCCTTGCACTCCGTCTCGAAAAGGTTATGCCCGCCATAACACACACAGATCAGACAGGTTTTATTGCAAACAGACAATCATTTTCCAATGTTCGCCGTCTATTTAATATCTTATACTCTGACCACTCTGCCATTACACCTGAAATTATTATCTCACTTGATGCCGAAAAGGCTTTCGACTGCGTTGAATGGGAATATTTATTTTCTGTTCTAGACAAATTTGGCTTTGGCCCGGGTTTCATTTCCTGGATCAGGATTTTATATTCATCACCTATGGCATCAGTCCGTACAAATAACATAATCTCAGACTATTTTGCCCTACACAGAGGCACTCGGCAGGGCTGCCCCCTCAGCCCTCTGCTGTTCAACCTTGCGATTGAACCCCTGGCAATCTCCTTAAGGGCGAAAGCGGAGATCAAAGGTATTGTTAGGAATGATATTACCCACAAATTATCGCTTTATGCAGATGACCTCCTTTTATTTATAGCGGACCCAGACGAATCTATTCCCAAAGTTCTGGAGACACTTCAATCATTTGGCAATTTTTCCGGATATAAACTAAATCTGACTAAGAGCTTACTTTTTCCAATCAATCAATCAGCCATGGATATTAATTACTCACATTTTCCGTTCAAAGTAGAGTTAACATCTTTCAAATATCTTGGGGTAGAAATTACGCATACTTTTAAAGCCCTTTTCAAATATAACTTCAGTCCCTTAGTTGACTCGACCAAAGCAGATCTTGATCGCTGGTCGGCTTTACCAATCTCTCTCGCAGGCCGCATAAACATAATTAAAATGACAATTTTACCCAGATTCCTTTACCTTTTCCGAATGATCCCGATTTTTTTACCCAAATCATTTTTCAAGAAGCTGGATGCTATTCTGTCCTCATTTATCTGGAACAGAAAAATTGCACGGATTCAAAAGGTTTATCTTCAAAGCTCCAAATCAGACGGGGGTTTTGCTCTACCAAACTTTTTACACTATTATTGGTCTGCAAATATGGCGAAGCTTCCTATTTGGCTTTCCACATTTAAAGAGAGTACTGGCCCTGTCTGGCCCATCATGGAATTGAATTCAAATTTGCCTACGTCACCTATAGCCCTAATTTGCTCCCCCCTTCCTGTAAAAGGAAACATCCATTTCAAAAACCCTGTGGTTCAGAACACTCTCAAAATCTGGTTCCAATGCCGACGCCATTTCAGCCTTAAACAAACTTTTAGTCTAGTTCCCATCACGTCAAACCCCTATTTTCCACCATCCCTTACAGACCCAGCATTCAAATTATGGCATAGGAAAGGCCTAATTTTTTTCAAGGATCTTTATGTCAATAATTCTTTTATCTCTTTTGATGCCTTAATGAAGAACTTTAACATCCCTCGATCTCATTTTTTTAGGTATCTACAAGCCCGCAGTTTTGCAATGAAACAGTATTCAACCTTTCCTCTCCTCCCACTAAACTGCCCTCTTGAGGAATGTCTATGCCTTGAATCAAATCTTAAAGGACAGATCTCAAAAATATATAATAAATTACAACACATAAATCCCCCATCACTGACCAGAACAAAAGATGCATGGGAACGAGACCTTAAGATGACTATACCCGACGACATCTGGAAGGTCAGCATCAGTCGCATTTATTCCTCCTCCATCTGCGTTCGCCACTGCCTATTGCAGTTTAAGCTTTTTCACCGTCTATATTACACGAAAGCTAAATTGTCAAGAATATTTTCAACTTCTGATGATAGCTGTCCTAGATGCAAACAATCTCCTGCGACAATGAGCCACATGTTCTGGTCGTGCAACACACTGAGCAACTTGTGGACTTCTATTTTCAAAGTATATTCAGATATCTGTAAGAGACCAATATACCCGGAACCTTTTATAGTACTGTTTGGTGTTCCGGCAAACAGGCAGGGAATAACCTCCGAACATTCTAATGTAATTGCGTTTACATCCCTGATAGCACGGAGACTAATCCTTGTTAAATGGAAAGCTGCTGGTCCTCCCTCCTTCATACAGTGGATTAAAGAAGTCATGATGTGCCTTCAAATAGAAAAGTTAAGATTTATGTTGAAGGGTTCACTTGGTAGATATAACCGGACGTGGATGCCATTTATTGAGTGTGTAGAGAAACTGTCATTTCCGACAACTTAAAGCAACATATTTCTGTGAGGCATTTTATTTTATTTTTTCAGACCTGATCATGTGATAGAATGTAAATGTCCCTGTTTCCTACCTGACCTGTGTTTTCTTGATCCTCCTTTAAATCTAATACAAATGAATTATGTACCCTGTTGTACCTTTACAGCTGAAGTGTCTTGTTTCAGTCTTTTTTTTTTTTTTTCCCGTTTGTTTGTTTTTTGTTTTGTTGTTTTTTTTTTTTTTTTTTTTTTTTTTTTTGTTTTTGTTTTTTTTCGTTAGCTTATTTGTATGAATATGTATATACATATCTATATGTCTATACACAGTTAATCTATGTTTAGTGCCAGGTGTTGGCAACACTACTTTTGTTATAAAAGAAAATATGAAAAATAAAATGTTCAAAAAAAAACAGACATGACTCTGTCGTGGAAGTCACTGCATTCAAAAACAGACATGACTCTGTAGTGGAAGTCACTGCATTAAACACAGACCTGACTCTGTAGTGGGAGTCACTGCATTAAAAACAGACATGACTCTGTAGTGGAAGTCACTGCATTCAAAAACAGACATGACTCTGTCGTGGAAGTCACTGCATTCAAAAACAGACATGACTCTGTAGTGGAAGCCACTGCATTAAAAACAGGCATGACTCTGTAGTGGAAGTCACTGCATTAAAAACAGACATGACTCTGCAGTGGAAGTCACTGCATTAAACACAGACATGACTCTGTAGTGGAAGTCACTGCATTAAACACAGACATGACTCTGTAGTGGGAGTCACTGCATTAAAAACAGACATGACTCTGTAGTGGAAGTCACTGCATTAAAAACAGACATGACTGTAGTGGAAGTCACTGCATTAAAAACAGACATGACTCTGTAGTGGAAGTCACTGCATTAAACACAGACATGACTCTGTAGTGGAAGTCACTGCATTAAAAACAGACATGACTCTGCAGTGGAAGTCACTGCATTAAAAACAGACATGACTCTGTAGTGGAAGTCACTGCATTGGAAACAGACATGACTCTGTAGTGGAAGTCACTGCATTAAAAACAGACCTGACTCTGTAGTGGGAGTCTCTGCATTAAAAACAGACATGACTCTGTAGTGGAAGTCACTGCATTAAAAACAGACATGACTCTGTAGTGGAAGTCACTGCATTAAAAAAAGACATGACTCTGTAGTGGAAGTCACTGCATTAAAAACAGACATGACTCTGTAGTGGAAGTCACTGCATTAAAAACAGACATGACTCTGTAGTGGAAGTCACTGCATTAAACACAGACATGACTCTGTAGTGGAAGTCACTGCATTAAAAACAGACATGACTCTGTAGTGGAAGTCACTGCATTGGAAACAGACATGACTCTGTAGTGGAAGTCACTGCATTAAAAACAGACCTGACTCTGTAGTGGGAGTCTCTGCATTAAAAACAGACATGACTCTGTAGTGGAAGTCACTGCATTAAAAACAGACATGACTCTGTAGTGGAAGTCACTGCATTAAAAACAGACCTGACTCTGTAGTGGGAGTCTCTGCATTAAAAACAGACATGACTCTGTAGTGGAAGTCACTGCATTAAAAACAGACATGACTCTGTAGTGGAAGTCACTGCATTAAAAACAGACATGACTCTGTAGTGGAAGTCACTGCATTAAAAACAGACATGACTCTGCAGTGGAAGTCACTGCATTAAAAACAGACATGACTCTGTAGTGGAAGTCACTGCATTGGAAACAGACATGACTCTGTAGTGGAAGTCACTGCATTAAACACAGACCTGACTCTGTAGTGGGAGTCACTGCATTAAAAACAGACATGACTCTGTAGTGGAAGTCACTGCATTATAAACAGACATGACTCTGTAGTGGAAGTCACTGCATTAAACACAGACATGACTCTGTAGTGGAAGTCACTGCATTAAAAACAGACATGACTCTGTAGTGGAAGTCACTGCATTAAAAACAGACATGACTCTGTAGTGGAAGTCACTGCATTAAACACAGACATGACTCTGTAGTGGAAGTCACTGCATTAAAAACAGACATGACTCTGTAGTGGAAGTCACTGCATTAAACACAGACATGACTCTGTAGTGGAAGTCACTGCATTAAAAACAGACATGGCTGTGTAGTGGAAGCCACTGCATTAAAAACAGGCATGACTCTGTAGTGGAAGTCACTGCATTAAAAACAGACCCAATGATGAAGTGTGATGAGTTCCTCCATTCATATCAACAATAAGAGTAAGGAGGAGGAGGTTTCAGTCTCTTCTTGAAGGCTCTCAGGGTTCATTTGGAGTCTCAGAGATTATCTTTCTGTGTTTTCTGACTCTAGTACCTTCTCTTTGAGTTATTTTTACCTGTTGACAATAAAAACTTGGTTGCAAAACTGAAAAAAAAAGTTAATTCCAGCTTTAGTTGAAGTCCAAAACACCCGGTGCTAACCTTTCAGAAACTGTCTCCGGGAAGGCGGTCTCTGGTGTCATTCTTTTACTCCACTTCCTGCTCCCTGTTCCTTCTCTTGTTACCTGGCAGCATGGCTGCTCTGTGGTCTTATATAGCTCACCATGTCTGAGGTGGGTTTATATAAATATCTGTTCCTCCTACTCACAGCTCCCTATGGTAACCTTTTATAAAGATAGCTCAGGAAAGACCTTTCATGCTGAGCCGCTGAGTTTGTGCCTTATGGTGCCTTTCAAAAATCCCTACGCCATGTGTTTAATATTCTTTTTTGAATGATGACTGAGCTCAGATATCTCTGTGTCCGTGCCCTCCTGTCTAAAGATCAGGTTCCTCCCACAGATCTTATAGAAAACCATCACATCTCTATCCCTCCATCTGTTGCTGCCTCTCCTCCGGCCGCCCGCTAAGTACTGTACTTACCCTCTGCAGCAGAAGACCTTTGCAGCAGTTAACAGCTTCTCTTGAAGTGTGGAGCAGTAAAAGGATGGTGTTTGTTTGATGTCGGGCCTGAAGAGACGCCTGATGAAGGCAGCGTGACGTGATGAGAACAGCACCAAAGGAGAGAGATAGATCAGAGCAGCAAACTCAAGAGAGAGAGGCTGCAGACCGAAAAAAACTGAGCCAATCTTCTCAATATGACAGCCCGACGTCTTCTCTGCAGGGAAACCCGACAATCCAGACGTCCATTCAGGGACCACTTCAAATAAAATAAGTTTTAAATGAGAACTAACTTAATATTTCATTATTTTGTTCAATAAAATGCAAATGAAGACAGATTTTCACTCTGCAAAAGGGACCACTTTAGCTGAGGTGACTGAGAGCAGCTCTCTCTCTCTCTCTGTCTCTTTCGTTTTCCCTCCTGCTCTCCACTCAGGTGTCACCTGGTGCTTGAGCACACCTGACGCTCCTTCTAATCAGACCTGCAGCAGGAGAGTGAGAGAGAGTGAGAGAGAGGGAAGGCAGCAGAGCAGTTGAATCAGAAGCAATCGTGTGTCGAGGATCGACTCTGAGATGTGATTTCTCCTCCTCTTCTGAGAGGAGCTGTTTTGACCTCAGTGCCAAGTGTTTGTTTTGTTTTGTTGTACTATTGACTTATAGGGTCAAGCATCTAGAATTGTCAGCTTCTTTTTGAGGTGGTGTTTGTTACAGCCTCAGTTTGTTATTGAAAGTCATTTTTCTTTCTACACTTTCAGTCTGCAATCTTTAATCCCTCTGTTTTTCTGTCTTTGTTTCTCTCCCTCGACCCCCGGCACTACAGGGAACACAACAGCACTCAATTCAGTAAGTGATAAAATCTTGCACTCGTGTCTCTGTATCGGCTTGAGAGAGAAGTTGTTTGCACATTGTTGTTGGCTCAAAGCTGAGGCCTGGATCAGATGTCTTGCTTTCATTCGTCCCCTGAAAACAAAGATAAAGAGTCAGAGCTCGCAGCTTTACGTTCAGTTTCTCTCTGAGCTCAAACACGAGTGACGAAGACCTGGGGTCGGTCCGGGTTGAGGTGTAAAAGAGTTAAGAAAATCTTATCATTTCAAAGAAGGGTGGCCAGTGTGTCAGACGAATCACACATCCAAAACATTTTGCAAAACAGAAAACAAAACGAAACCACATTAATGGAATTCAATTATGATCTTACAGCTAAATCGCAAAAGCCACAACACAGATGCAAATTAAATAACACCAATGCATATGGCCCCAACATGATGCAAACTCCACAAAGTGAATGGAAACTCCACAATGCAAAAGCAAACAGCACAATATGACTAGTGAAAACCAAAAAAAAAAAAAACAATGCAAACTCTACAAAATAAATGCAAAAGCCACAGCACCAATGCAAACTCAAAAATGTGAAGGTTAACTCCAACATGGGAATGCAAAGGCAACAACATGTATGCAAGCTCTCCAATGCAAACAACACAACTTCAAACTACACAACCTGCATGCAAATTAAATAGCGCCAATGCATGTGGCCCCAACATGAATGCAAACGCCACAATACGACTAATGAAAGCCACAACACGGATGCAAATTAAATAACACCAATGCATATGGCCCCAACATGATGCAAACTCCACAAAGTGAATGGAAACTCCACAATGCAAAAGCAAACAGCACAATATGACTAGTGAAAACCCCCCAAAAAAACCAATGCAAACTCTACAAAATAAATGCAAAAGCCACAGCACCAATGCAAACTCAAAAATGTGAAGGTTAACTCCAACATGGGAATGCAACGGCAACAACATGAATGCAAGCTCTCCAATGCAAACAACACAACTTCAAACTACACAACCTGCATGCAAATAAAATAACGCCAATGCATGTGGCCCCGACATGAATGCAAACGCCACAATACGACTAATGAAAGCCACAACACGGATGCAAATTAAATAACACCAATGCATATGGCCCCAACATGATGCAAACTCCACAAAGTGAATGGAAACTCCACAATGCAAAAGCAAACAGCACAATATGACTAGTGAACACCAAAAAAAAACAAACAATGCAAACTCTACAAAATAAATGCAAAAGCCACAGCACCAATGCAAACTCAAAAATGTGAAGGTTAACTCCAACATGGGAATGCAACGGCAACAACATGAATGCAAGCTCTCCAATGCAAACAACTCAACTTCAAACTACACAACCTGCATGCAAATTAAATAACACCAATGCATATGGCCCCAACATGAATGCAAACGCCACAATACGACTAATGAAAGCCACAACACGGATGCAAATTAAATAACACCAATGCATATGGCCCCAACATGATGCAAACTCCACAAAGTGAATGGAAACTCCACAATGCAAAAGCAAACAGCACAATATGACTAGTGAAAACCAAAAAAAAACAAAACAATGCAAACTCCACAAAATAAATGCAAAAGCCACAGCACCAATGCAAACTCAAAAATGTGAAGGTTAACTCCAACATGGGAATGCAAAGGCACCAACATGAATGCAAGCTCTCCAATGCAAACAACACCACTTCAAACTACACAACCTGCATGCAAATTAAATAACGCCAATGCATGTGGCCCCAACATGAATGCAAACGCCACAATACGACTAATGAAAGCCACAACACGGATGCAAATGCAACAACATGAATGCAAAAGCCACAACGCCAATGCAAACTCTGCAATGTGAATTTTGACTCCACTATGGGAATGCAAACGTCAAAATGTGAATGTAAACTGGACAGTGGGACAAACTATCAATCAATCAATCAATCAATCAATCAATCTTTATTTGTATAGCGCCAAATCACAACAAACGTTATCTCAAGACGCTTTTACAAACATAGGAGGTCTAGACCACTCTATGTCAAATTATGAACAGAGACCCAACTTCAAGACAGGGTAAGACTCAGTCTGAAACCCCACCTTAATCCATCATGAGCATTGCACATCGCAGTATTTAGCTAGTTACAGTGGTGAGGAAAAACTTCCTTTAACAGGCAGAAACCTCCAGCAGAACCAGACTCATGTTAAACAGACATCATGCCTCGACTGAGTTGGGTCTGGAAAGACAGATAGAGGGGAGTAAGAGAGAGAGGTGATAGTGACTACACACCACAAATGCATCTACATGACACCAATGCATATGGCCCCAAAATAAATGCAGATGCCACAAGGTGAGTATTAAACTCCACAGCACATTTGCAAACTCTACAAAATGAATGCAAACACCACAATGTGAGTGGAAACACCACAAGTGGAATGCGAGCACAACAAATCGACAACCATGACAAAATTGTGAATGCAAATGCCATGACATGAATGCAAATGCAACAATGTGAGTGCAAACACTAAATCATGAATGAAAACTAAATAATATAATTTCCTATAGTCAAAAGTAAAAATGCCCCAACGTGACTATTAAACTCCCCAATGGGAATGCAAACTATACAACAGAAAATGCAAATGCCACTACATGACTAGTAAACATAAAAACAGGAATGCACGATAACCACAATGTCAGGTTCAAAGACACATCTATCAACAAAGAATCACACAAGAGACATCAGTTCGCATGTAAGAAACTTGCAAGGAGAGCAGAGAAGGGTTTACACTCTTCCCTAAACTCTGATCCTTCTCTTGCAGACCTTTCTTTTTATTAAAAAATAGGAACGCCCTAGTTACAATAGTGGCGAGTAAGCATAAAGGGAGGGGTTTTGAGGCTTCTCACACACACTAACATTGCTCATTCATTACTATATGTGTATGTGTTGCGCAGGTGCGATCCATCACGAGGCACACTGTCCTCCCTCCTTTGGCTTGTCCTCGGATTGCCCTGCTTAAGGTCAAACGTTCAAGGAACAAGAAGTAGATTATACAGCATAGTTATGCAACACATGATTTTTGTAGAAACCAAATCATACTGGTTTCGACTATAAAGAACTTCTCCTTTTCAACCACAGACGAACTTCTCCTTTTCTGTAGAACAGTTCAGACTGGTTTCACCTGCAAATGAACTTCTCCTTAGGACGACATTTCAGACAGTATGATTAAAACAGTATGATTAAAACAATATGATTAAAACAGTATGATTTAGACAGTATGATAATCCTATATACAGAGTGGACAATTATTCTAACACACAACAAAAACGTTAACTCCAAAAGTTGTACGCAAGCGCCACAACACGGATGTAAACGTAACAATGTGAATGCAAAAGCCGAAACAACAAACTCAGCAATGGGAATACAAACACCAAATCATAAATGCAAACTACACAACCTGAATGCAAACTAAATAACACCAATGTGTATGGCCCCAACATAAATGCAAACACCACAACATGACAGTCACGACCATTTCCAGCTTGGAAATCACCCAATGAAGAGCAGCAGGTGGAAATGCTGTGCTCTTATAAAGAGTCAGTGTGCAGGCTTACTCCCTTCTTCGGTTGAGGCATGATGGCTGTCTAACATGAGTCTGGTTCTGCCTGAGGTTTCTGCCTGTTAAAAGGAAGTTTTTCCTCACCACTGTAACTTGCTAAATACTGCGATGTGCAATGCTCATGATGGATTAAGGTGGGGTCAGACTGAGTCTTACCCTGTCTTGAAGTTGGGTCTCTGTTCATAATTTGACATAGAGCGGTCTAGACCTCCTATGTTTGTAAAAGAGTCTTGAGATAATGTTTGTTGTGATTTAGCGCTATACAAATAAAGATTGATTGATTGATTGATCGATTGATTCTGGTTGATGTTTCTGAATGCTCTGCTCCTGTGTGGTGTGTGTGTTTCCTCTCACTGTTATTCAATGTTTTGCCCGTTCATGCACATCAAGTATTTGTAACAGGGATGATAAAAGTAACCGGAAATCTTTAAGTAGACGCTCTTGGCGACGATAACCAGCGATAAACGTCAACTTCTACGTCACCACACTTCCTGTGACTGTGGAAATCCCTACTTTAAAATTGCACCGCCAACCTGAGACACTTTGTGGACGGCTCAGGGCCTCAGAGATGATACAATCAGAGCAGTAAGTGGCTCCGCTGCAAACCCAGTCCAACAAGAAATCTTTCAGCCTTCGCCAACAGCCTGAATGTTCCCCTCAAGCATCTCTCTCTGTTATCCCTCCAAGCCCTGCAGCAGAGACAACGTAAGCCGGAAACAAACGCTCTCGTCTTCTCAGGGTCCTTTGGGTTTGATGTAACGCATCAAGATACAAACAGTCCTTGAAGAACCTCAAGAGGCCGCTAAACAAGCAACAAAGTGTGTAGTTTAGTCTCCTCACTCTCTCTCGCTTTCTTTGCTCGGTGTTATCCGCTCCACTCCTCCAGCTGAGGCCTAGTTTTGATGAATCTCCTCCATCTCTCTTAGGCCTCCTCGAAAACAAGAGACCAGAAGTGGCGGGTATCCAATCTCTCAAGGAGGAACAGACGGCCAAACAGACTCGAGATGGAAGCCCAAGATCTGTGTAACATGCTGATTATCATTTGATGAAGCCTCCCAGAGAAAAGTGTTTTCTCTCTAATGACAAACTTTCAAAGTGATTGTCACAGTTTGAAAAGGATTTCAAAGTTCACAGAGGAGCAGATGTAAATCTTGAAACTGAAGGACTGAGTAGAAGAGAGGAGCTAACATGCATTCTTTGGTTATTTGCGTTCATCCCCCCAAAGTATCAAATCCAAACACAGTTAGCAAAGAGGGAGTGAATACAGAGACGTGTAAATAAACTTACCTCCCGTCAGTCATAAACTTTTTTAATTTGTTTAAAATGAAGTCTTACATTTTTAATCTCCTGCCTGTGGTGCGCTCGTGAATCGAGATGAGAGTCTGTCGCAGCCGGGAGGGGGGATGGAAATGAAACTCACCTTGTTGGCTGTGAGTCATCATTTGTATGCAGCCTGTGGTGAAATGTCACAAAGTGAGGATGTCAAATTGTTGCTGTTTGTGCTCGTCCACGTGCTCTGATATGAAACTGTATCTGTGAATTTGATGTTTGGTGTTACTGAGGAAGACCAAAGTTTATACAGAAACATTGTCAACATAAAGATGCTGCAAGAACACAGGAAGTTAGGAGAGAGAGCATGTTACACTTTAATGAAGGAGTAAAAATTAATAAGATACTTTTTAACTGTCACAGCTTTTCTGCTGCAATAAACTAATAAAGGGATCCACATCTTCATGCAAAGCTGCTGGATTTTCCTTATTTCAAGCGTCCATCCATCCATCCATTTTCTTCCATGGCAGTAGCAGTCCAAGCAAATTGACCCTCTCTCTCCTCTCTCTGCCTGTCTCTTACTTTAGCTCTTCCTGTCCCATTAAAGTTACTAACCATAGACCTTTCTGGAGTCCCTGAGCTCCCTTGTCTCGTAGGTTCCTCTGGATCTCTGCAGCTGTGGACGTGCCAGACTCCAGCTGCTACAACTACTACTATCCGTCTCCCCACTGTGTGCATAAACTTTAAAGACATGTTTTGGGGACCTCTTAGACCAATATATGTGAGAGAGAGAGAGAGAGAGGGATAGAGGGAGATGGAGAGAGAGAGAGAGAGGGATAGAGGGAGATGGAGAGAGAGAGAGAGAGAGAGAGAGGGATAGAGGGAGATGGGAGAGAGAGAGAGAGAGGGAGAGAGGGAGATGGAGAGAGAGAGAGAGAGAGAGAGAGAAGAAGAGAGAGAGAGAGAGGGATAGAGGGAGATGGAGAGAGAGAGAGAGAGAGAGAGGCAGGGATAAGGGATATGAGAGAGAGAGAGAGGGAGAGGCGATGGA
>NW_023260162.1:21920-41659 GCF_009762535.1 Notolabrus celidotus | reverse complement strand
TCACAGAGAGAGAGAGAGAGAGAGAGAGGGAGAGAGAGACACAGAGAGAGAGAGAGAGAGAGAGAGAGACAGAGAGAGAGAGAGAGAGAGAGCTCAAGGACACCAGTATTTAGTCTGAGCCAAACATCCAGAACAACAAAGCAGCCTCGCTCACTGCAGAGAGACTGTGGGAATGAAGTATGAACACTGTGACATCTTTAAGGACGTCTAAAGAGAAACATCAAAGTCCTGTTTGGTCTGTTTGCTACGGAGGAGGATGAGGGCCAAATCTAGGAGAACCAATGAAGAATAGGAGAATAAAGTCGTAATGTTACGAGCTTCTGCAGAGTCCTTTCAGACTCCTGATGTTTCGAACAATGTGGAGCTGATGGGACTAAAGATTGCATCGATAGCTGCTCGGCTAACTCTTCAACATAGACCAACCTTTAACCAAGACTACCACTTTATTACCACTTTATTACCACTTTATTACCACTTTATTACCACTTTATTACCGTAACATTACGACTTTTCTTAGACTTTATTTTTTAAATCTTAACGTTTTCTTTCCTTAAAGTGTCTCTAATACTCTGTCCTGGATTTCAAGGTTCAACCTTTGTTCAGTAACATAAACGATCCGTCAAGTGGTTTAAAAACTACTTTCATGTTGGCAGATAAATCAAAGATTAAACACCGGAGAGATTTATATTAAAGTTTAACTTACTGCTAATAAATCTGCAAACAAACATTAAAATGATTGAATTAAAAAAAAGAACAGTTGTAGATTTAATTTCTCAGACTTCAGGAGGTGCTGTTTTCATCTGGTGTTGAACGACTAACATGGAAGTCCCAAAAACTGCAGTTCCTCAAGTGTCCACTTGAGGCTGTCCCCCAAAGTGAGTCCATTCCCACACAGCCCCATGTTATAAAGTAACACTATATATATATATATATATATATAGTCCTGTACAATTCAAAGACAAATTACTGGGAAACTTGAAATCTAAATAAATAAATGAATATGTAGAAAAAAATGTAAAATATTTAAAAATATAAATTTAAAATAAAATAAATATATAATTAATAATAGAATAAAAAATACAAATAAATATATCTAAAGAAAGAAAGAAAACAGAAGAACAAATCAGTTCATAATAATAATAATAAAACATGTAAATAAATACAAATAAAAATAGTCTGAGGGACGTCTGCTCTGTTTGCTCTACGTTCAACCACAGAGACGCTGCTCCATGTACGGCAACACCACTGAGACAAACCACACACTGAACTACAGGAGCACAGTTTACAGTCTTTGGGATCAGCTGAGTTCAGAGCCAAGGTGGAGAGCAACGAGAACATTCAGAGAAATGTAGAGGAGTCGAAGTCAGAAGTTTACACAAAGAATAAAACTGAAGTAAAGATTCTCAACACATGTGAACAAGCTCTAATTTAACCCTTAACCTCCAGGTTCTAGTTTTAGAATGTGCAGCCTCAGAGGAAGACGAGCCTCTCTGTGGTACACACTTTTAAACCTTATTTAATGACATGCTTTAAAGTGAGGCACTGAGAAGAACTAACGGCTTCCCGCACCAGGACCTTGCACATGTAATTAAACCAGGGACATTTTATCCCCACCAGCTGATCCTTATCTGGCGTAGGAGATTATTTTTAGCTCTGTTTACGGACAATGAGGTGAAAGAAAAGAAGTGTAGTGAAACAGCATCACGTCAGCAGAGTCTCTTCTTCTCTTATCTCTGTCCACATGTTTCCTGTTCAGACCACAGGACCGTCTCTGGAGCAGCGTGAGCCGCTTCACCAGCTCGACGCTCAGCAACTAAATAAAGAACATTAGAAGAATTTACAGGCCTCAGAGCTGCAGTGGTCTCAGAGCTGCAGTGGTCTCAGAGCTGCAGTGGTCTCAGAGCTGCAGTGGTCTCAGAGCTGCAGTGGTCTCAGAGCTGCAGTGGTCTCAGAGCTGCAGTGGTTTCAGAGCTGCAGTGGTCTCAGAGCTGCAGTGGTCTCAGAGCTGCAGTGGTTTCAGAGCTGCAGTGGTCTCAGAGCTGCAGTGGTCTCAGAGCTGCAGTGGTCTCAGTCCTCAGAGCTGCAGTGGTCTCAGAGCTGCAGTGGTCTCAGAGCTGCAGTGGTCTCAGAGCTGCAGTGGTCTCAGAGCTGCAGTGGTTTCAGAGCTGCAGTGGTCTCAGAGCTGCAGTGGTCTCAGAGCTGCAGTGGTTTCAGAGCTGCAGTGGTCTCAGAGCTGCAGTGGTCTCAGAGCTGCAGTGGTTTCAGTCCTCAGAGCTGCAGTGGTCTCAGAGCTGCAGTGGTCTCAGAGCTGCAGTGGTCTCAGAGCTGCAGTGGTCTCAGAGCTGCAGTGGTCTCAGAGCTGCAGTGGTCTCAGTCCTCAGAGCTGCAGTGGTCTCAGAGCTGCAGTGGTCTCAGAGCTGCAGTGGTCTCAGAGCTGCAGTGGTTTCAGAGCTGCAGTGGTCTCAGAGCTGTAGTGGTCTCAGAGCTGCAGTGGTCTCAGAGCTGCAGTGGTTTCAGGCATCAGAGCTGCAGTGGTTTCAGTCCTCAGAGCTGCAGTGGTTTCAGGCATCAGATCTGCAGGGTTTCAGTCCTCAGAGCTGCAGTGGTTTCAGTCCTCAGAGCTGCAGTGGTCTCAGTCTTCAGATCTGCAGTGGTTTCAGTCTTCAGAGCTGCAGTGGTTTCAGTCCTCAGAGCTGCAGTGGTCTCAGGCATCAGATCTGCAGTGGTTTCAGTCTTCAGAGCTGCAGTGGTCTCAGTCCTCAGACCTGCAGTGGTCTCAGTCCTCAGAGCTGCAGTGGTCTTAGTCCTCAGAGCTGCAGTGGTTTCAGTCCTCAGAGCTGCAGTGGTTTCAGTCTTCAGAGCTGCAGTGGTTTCAGTCTTCAGAGCTGCTGTGGTTCCATTCTTCAGAGCTGCAGTGGTTCCATTCTTCAGAGCTGCAGTGGTTTCAGTCTTCAGAGCTGCAGTGGTTCCATTCTTCAGAGCTGCAGTGGTTCCATTCTTCAGAGCTGCAGTGGTTTCAGTCTTCAGAGCTGCTGTGGTTCCATTCTTCAGAGCTGCAGTGGTTCCATTCTTCAGAGCTGCAGTGGTTCCATTCTTCAGAGCTGCTGTGGTTCCATTCTTCAGAGCTGCTGTGGTTCCATTCTTCAGAGCTGCTGTGGTTCCATTCTTCAGAGCTGCAGTGGTTCCATTCTTCAGAGCTGCTGTGGTTCCATTCTTCAGAGCTGCAGTGGTTTCATTCTTCAGAGCTGCAGTGGTTTCAGTCTTCAGAGCTGCAGTGGTTTCAGTCTTCAGAGCTGCAGTGGTTCCATTCTTCAGAGCTGCAGTGGTTTCAGTCTTCAGAGCTGCTGTGGTTCCATTCTTCAGAGCTGCAGTGGTTCCATTCTTCAGAGCTGCAGTGGTTTCAGTCTTCAGAGCTGCTGTGGTTCCATTCTTCAGAGCTGCAGTGGTTCCATTCTTCAGAGCTGCTGTGGTTCCATTCTTCAGAGCTGCAGTGGTTCCATTCTTCAGAGCTGCTGTGGTTCCATTCTTCAGAGCTGCAGTGGTTCCATTCTTCAGAGCTGCAGTGGTTTCAGTCTTCAGAGCTGCTGTGGTTCCATTCTTCAGAGCTGCAGTGGTTCCATTCTTCAGAGCTGCTGTGGTTCCATTCTTCAGAGCTGCAGTGGTTCCATTCTTCAGAGCTGCTGTGGTTCCATTCTTCAGAGCTGCAGTGGTTTCATTCTTCAGAGCTGCAGTGGTTCCATTCTTCAGAGCTGCAGTGGTTTCAGTCTTCAGAGCTGCAGTGGTTCCATTCTTCAGAGCTGCAGTGGTTTCAGTCTTCAGAGCTGCTGTGGTTCCATTCTTCAGAGCTGCAGTGGTTCCAGTCTTCAGAGCTGCTGTGGTTCCATTCTTCAGAGCTGCAGTGGTTTCAGTCTTCAGAGCTGCTGTGGTTCCATTCTTCAGAGCTGCAGTGGTTCCATTCTTCAGAGCTGCAGTGGTTTCAGTCTTCAGAGCTGCAGTGGTTTCAGTCTTCAGAGCTGCAGTGGTTTCAGTCTTCAGAGCTGCTGTGGTTCCATTCTTCAGAGCTGCAGTGGTTCCATTCTTCAGAGCTGCTGTGGTTCCATTCTTCAGAGCTGCAGTGGTTCCATTCTTCAGAGCTGCTGTGGTTCCATTCTTCAGAGCTGCAGTGGTTCCATTCTTCAGAGCTGCTGTGGTTCCATTCTTCAGAGCTGCAGTGGTTTCATTCTTCAGAGCTGCAGTGGTTCCATTCTTCAGAGCTGCAGTGGTTTCAGTCTTCAGAGCTGCAGTGGTTCCATTCTTCAGAGCTGCAGTGGTTTCAGTCTTCAGAGCTGCTGTGGTTCCATTCTTCAGAGCTGCAGTGGTTCCAGTCTTCAGAGCTGCTGTGGTTCCATTCTTCAGAGCTGCAGTGGTTTCAGTCTTCAGAGCTGCTGTGGTTCCATTCTTCAGAGCTGCAGTGGTTCCATTCTTCAGAGCTGCAGTGGTTTCAGTCTTCAGAGCTGCAGTGGTTTCAGTCTTCAGAGCTGCAGTGGTTTCAGGCATCAGATCTGCAGGGTTTCATCACAGCCTGCTCACATGAAGCATCACAGCACACTACACTGACTTCTGGAGTTTGTATGGAGTTTGTATCTATTTTCCCTTTATCATTACTATTAGAATTGTTATTATATTTGTAATTTTGTAAGTACATTGTTGTATTCCCCTGTCCCGTGTTGTAAGCTGCTGTAACAAAAGAATTAAATCAAATAAAGTATATCTTCTCTTATATCTTAAAAAGGTAAGTCTTTACTTTAAAACACGTCCTGGACTCTGTCTGCTGTCACTGTGCAGGTTACTTAAAGTCAGTGTGTCTCTGTAAAGGCTCAGCATCTGTTGCAGCAGAGGAGCCGTCATCGTCACCACCGTCTGTAGATTGAGTTAAAGTCTCAGAGTCTCTCCGTCTGTTCTGATGTTTGTCCACGTGTGTTTCTGCAGGGCTCTCCAGCTACACGTAACCTGACTCGCTCCACTGTATGTGATGAGGAGTCGGCGTCCTGCAGACTTCAACAGGTCAGGCATGTCGATGCGATCATATTTATATTTCATCACCCAAAGACACAACTCAGGTTCTCCACCGCCCCAGAAGGAAGACGCTCTTAATGTTTGTTTGGCCGAACAATCACTTGGCTGACGTCTCACCTGCACAGGTAGCTAACTTTGGTCACAGCTAACGGTGCTGTCCTCTCCTGTGAGCGATGACCTGCAGACCCTGACATACAGATGACCTCACGTCTTCAGGGGTCACTTCAGGTGAACCTGTGGAGTGTTTGGGTGATGAAGAAGATGAAGCTCTTAGTGTAAGTGTGAGGAGATGTTGAGAGAACAGAGTGAATCAGGTGACGACAGACTCAGTTATCTGGTGTTGTCAAAGATGTGATTGCTCAAGCAGTGTTGACCTAGAACAGTCACACCTGTACTCAGGTAATCTCTGAGGACAAATGACTCATACGAGTCCTCCCTCAGCTGTCTGCGAGTCACGTTTAACCTGAAGCTCGCCGGATTACCTTCATTCCACACCTTTCAGTCACTTCTCTGATTGTTTGGAAGAGATTCAGACTCTCTGGATAATCTCAGCTGATCAGAGCTGTGAGGGAATTTAAAATCGTCTGACTGGCCTACTTTAGATTTCACTCACTCTCCCTTTTTGATCTGTTTTGGTCTCCACCAGCCTCTGAGAAAAATACAGCTCCTAGCTGATTATTAATCCACTTTGTTTAATATCTGGTTGCTTCTGTTTCCAGCTGGACTTTTTATTTATTCATTTATTTATTTAGAGGAGGACTTAGTGAATATTTCTCTGTCCACATGACAACACAGAAACAGTTGAAAGCCTCTGCATGAGCCTGCCAGGCCAGTAGGTGGCGATGATTCACAAATCACAGAAGAACATTAATAATAATAATACATTGTATTTAAAAGCGCCTTTCTCAATACTCCAGGCTACTTTACAGAGGGATTAAAACACAATAAATACAATAACACAATAAAATGAATAAAAACAACAAAGTAACACCAAGTTAAAATGAAGCAGTGAGAATTAAACAGAGAACGCAGCTTGGAACAGATGTGCGTGTGTGTTGAGCGTCTTCTTGAGCGAGCGCCAAGCGGCAACCTCCAACCTCCGGTCTTTAAATATGAAGCCGATGCAGAAGTGTTAAAAACTGCAGTTCCTGGAGCGTCCACTAGAGATTCAATCTGTGTTTTTCTATCTTAACAAGCTGCTCTTGCTGACTTAATCCATAGAAGAAGATTTTATAAGTGGAGAGATGAGAGGTCAGGAGGAGAGCGTAGTTCTGTGTAGCAGAGAGTGGAGACGCTGACAGCTCGTCTCCATGATTAGACCCACAACAAGAGCAGACTGCACAGAGCTGAAAGCTCACTGGATGTGTTTGTGCTTGAATATCATTTGGTATAGTGAGAACAAATGATGCATGATTCTAAAACAATGTTCAACATTCAAAAACATGAAATCAAAACTCAAAAACAATCCGATGAACAGTAAATGATTCATGTATTCATTTATAAGTAGCATTGAATAATAATGTTTCAGGACCTGCACTCGTAACATTTCTGCACTTTACAGATTTATTAAATTAGAAGTGAAGTGTTTTTTTATTTCATAAAATGTTTATTTGGTGCTTTTACTTTGTTAACTTCCTGCTCCAGGAAGTAACGTTACTGCAGGAGTAACATCATGTCACTGCTGCTGGTCACATGTGGAGCCCTTTATCCAGCCGTCCACACACTACTTCACATGGCTCACAATCTCACTGTGTGTGTGTGTGTGTGTGTGTGTGTGTGTGTGTGTGTGTGTGTGTGTGTGTGTGTGTGTGTGTGTGTGTGTGCGTGTGTGTGTGTGTTTCCTGCAGCCTTTACACTGAACATGTGACTTCAGATAGATTTCAACACAGTTACATAACTCTTGACCCTCTCTCTCTCTCTCTCTCTCTCTCTCTCTCTGTCTCTCTCCCTCTCTCTCTCTCTCTCTCCTCTCTCTCTCTCCTCCTCTCTCTCTCTCTCTCTCTCTCTCTCTCCCTCCCTCTCTCTCTCTCTCTCTCTCTCTCTCTCTCTCTCTCTCTCCCTCTCTCTCTCTCTCTCTCTCTCTCTCCCTCTCCCTCCCTCTCTCTCTCTCTCTCTCTCTCTCTCTCTCTCTCTCTCTCTCTAATCATCCCTCTTGGCTGCACAGATGTTAACCCTGACTGAGACCTCATCATGTCTTTGTAACATCTTAGTCTAAAACTTGTTTATGATAATATAATATAATAATAATAATAACAATAACAATAACAATAATAATAATAATAATAATAATAATAATAATAATAATAGAACCAAATCAACTTTAACATTTAGTGATTAATCTGGCAGACTGTCACACACAGACTGGGGTTATAAGAGTGAATGTTATGGTTAATGGAGACTTCAGGACCAAGGCTTCAGAATGTGAGAGTCTGGGTAACACTGAGCTTCAGTTTACCACGTGTAGGACTACACATTCAAGTTAGCTGATTGTGTGTTTGTTTAATATTTATTATGAATTTGTGTTGTTTTAATTTGTTCTGCTGTGGTTGCAGATATCCTAAAGGGGACGATCAAATGTATCACTTGGTGTCGTATCGTACCTTACCGTACTGTATCGTATCGTATCGTATCGTATCGTATCGTATCGTATCGTCTTGTATATATAATGTAGTATAGTGAGTAGGGCTGAGTAATATATCCTACATATCGTGGCGTATCCTATTGTATTGTATCTTATCAAATTGTATCGTATGGTATCACTTTGTAACGTATTGTAACTTATCGTAACGTATGGTAACGTATTGTTACTTATTGTAACGTATGGTAACGTATGGTTACGTATAGTAACGTATTGTAACATATCGTAACATATTGTAACATATCGTAACATATTGTAACTTATCGTAACTTATTGCATCACATCGTAACATATTGTAACTTATCGTAACATATTGTAACGTATTGTAACATATTGTAACTTATCGTAACGTATTGTAACTTATCGTAACGTATTGTAACTTATCGTAACGAAATTGTAACTTATCGTAACGTATTGTAACTTATCGTAATGTATTGTAACTTATCGTAATGTATTGTAACTTATCGTAACGTATTGTAACTTATCGTAATGTATTGTAACTTATCGTAACGTATTGTAACTTATCGTAACGTATTGTAACTTATCGTAACGAAATTGTAACTTATCGTAACGTATTGTAACTTATCGTAATGTATTGTAACTTATCGTAACGTATTGTAACTTATCGTAACGTATTGTAACTTATCGTAATGTATTGTAACTTATCGTAACGTATTGTAACTTATCGTAACGTATTGTAACTTATCGTAACGTATTGTAACTTATCGTAACGTATGGTAACGTATGGTTAAGTATGGTTACGTATAGTAACATATTGTAACTTATCGTAACGTATTGTAACTTATCGTAATGTATTGTAACTTATCGTAATGTATTGTAACTTATCGTAACGTATTGTAACTTATCGTAACGTATTGTATTTTATCGTAACGTATTGTACTTTATCGTAACATATTGTAACTTATCGTAACGTATTGTAACTTATCGTAATGTATTGTAACTTATCGTAACGTATTGTAACTTATCGTAATGTATTGTAACTTATCGTAACGTATTGTAACTTATCGTAATGTATTGTAACTTATCGTAATGTATGTAACTTATTGTAACGTATTGTACCCTTCTGTGTCCCGATGTATAGTAACTTATCGTAACGTATTGTAACTTATCGTAATGTATTGTAACTTATCGTAATGTATTGTAACTTATTGTAACGTATTGTACCCTTCTGTGTCCCGATGTATAGTAACTTATTGTAACGTATTGTACCCTTCTGTGTCCCGATGTATAGTAACTTATCGTCGTATTGTATTGTGTTGTATTTAAGTATTGAAAGGTGGTTTTTGCTCTCTGAGGATCTGGTCTCTGTGAGTAACAGAACAGAGAGTCTGGATCTGCTCTGTATGAAGGCTGTCCTGAGAGAACCTTGTCATCATGTATGGTTGTTTGTTGGAGGAATCAGACCCTGGACTCCTCCACAAAGCCCTGTGTTTGTTTGGAGCATCTGTTGCTCCTGATTGTCTGAATGAACAGATGTTTGTACTTTTCTTAAACGTCACCAGACTTCAACGCTGCGTCCAAACCATAAGCTGCAGAACTGACAGACCAGGAGATCCTGCAGAGACACGAAGGGGAGCTGCTGGGCTGAGAGTCAGGACATGGATCTAATGTGACAGTACGTGGAATTCTTTGAGAACACACTGATACTACAGCGACTTATTCTACTGATGCTCATTATCCTGATACTATCACTAAATACACTTCAAGAGGACGTAATCACAAACCGTCTCAGTCCAGATCTGGTTTAGTCTGTTCTTTGTATGTTTCATGTGGACTTCTCTTCACGCCAAGCTGCAGCAGAACTGTGTGTTCAGACCTGTCACATCCTCTGATACTCTCACATGGTGCTGAAACAGCTCGTGTCTTATCGATGCTGCGTCCATTAAAACAAGAATAACTGAAACATGCAGAGAAGAGAGGAGGCTGCTGTTAGGGTTCCTGAAGAGAGGTTTGACCCGAGGACCAAGAATCCTCCAGATCTGATGTTTTTCTGCTGAAGTAATCATTCAGTGTTTGTCTCAGTAACTCAAACTTTATTACTTCTGAACATTTTCTGTGTCCCCATTACACACTGTACGCACAGTCTAATAATAATAATCTGTTTCTGTGTCAGCATGGTCGTCCACGCACCACTGCAACAATCCTTCACTTTTTACACTTACAGGGAGATTTAAGTGTGTGCTACTTATGGAAGGTTAAAGGTGACATATCCTGCAGAATGGACTCTTTAATGGTCCTCTCCCTGAAATCTGTGTCCCTGTCTACAAACCCCCTGAAAAGTCAAAGACTCCATTCTGCCCCTGTTCTGATTTCTCCACCTTTCTGTAAATGTGTGCTGAAACCAGCCGTTTCAGTTTTCAGTGTTTTTCATACGTCACAACGCCATCCGGTCTGTAACAGGAAGTCAGAGCTCGGAGCTTGTTCAGCCCATAGACTGTATAAAATACAACTCAACCCCTCCTTCGTTTTTCATTCCCTGCACACATGTGTGCTAACAAGGAGCTTAGGAGGGAGGCATGCTAGTTGTAGGCTGTCTTAATAAACACAAAGGTCGCTTTGACTCCCCACGTCTGCAGATTTGAAGATCTAGTGGATGATTTTTAGTTTGCATGGATAAGTGCTAGCGCTAGTTAGCATAGCCACATAGCTACATGTTGGTAGCTGTGTACCGAGACACACGTCGACATGCTGACAAATAAAACAACAAGAAACACTAAATCTGTGACCAATGGTTCAGAAAGGTCCTGCTGCAGGCGCCTCTCCGTCAGGATCAGATTCTGGATCAGATTCAGAGGGTTGAAGTAACGCGGGTCTGTGAGCAGCCGTGTATATTCAGCCAACATGTAAACATTAGATCAACGTGCTGGACGGCCGAGGCCACGCCCACTTCCTGAGGGGGCGTGGTCAGAGAGCTCATTCTCATTTAAAGGCACAGACACAGAAAACAGCCTGTTCTGAGCAGGGCTGAAAAAGAGGGGTTTACAGGCAGACCAGAATCTGATTTCAAAGTGTTTTTATGAGCAATAAACTTTAAAGACTTGTTTTGGGGACCTCTTAGACCAATATATGTTGATGACAAACAGCAGAATATGTCACCTTTAAGTTTTATTCATTTCCTCCAAAGCTTGCTAAAGCTACGGAGCCCCTAAAGTGACAAAAATTAGATCTGTCCTCGTGCGTACCAGAAACTTTCCCGTGAGCACGAAAAGGTGTTACGGGCGCACGTGAAATAAACTGCATATCTCATTGGGGCAAAACACACTTCAGCGAGGCAGAGTGTACGTTTCAGGAGCCGTCCTGAGACAATAAAGCGCTGACGATGTGCAAGCAAAGCCCTAATAACCTTAGACTGAAGCCCAAGGTTGAAATAAAGCTCAGCTAACTGCCATACTGCCATTTATAGATCGAAACTGGAAGACAGCGATGCACTGGTTGACCTCCAGTGCACACTTGGTAACTTGTGCACATGGGAAACTTTGTCGTGAGCATGGAAAACTGTTAGTTTCTGGTGCGCATGGGAACATATCCAATCGTCTTTTTCTGCCCATGTCACTTCAGGGGCTCCATAAACAGCAGACCTGTGCATAGTGAACAAATATCAGTTAAAGCCGTGAATTGCAAATAGAAACATCCATTAACCCTTCAAATAAGAAGTTCCACTTTAGTAGAGTAATGTTGCACATATTTTAAACTTCAAATTCAATCCACAAACAGTCTCTGTAACTTGATGATTTATGATGGAAAGTAATCTGCAGGGAAAGTACTTTCCCAGTGTGATATTTGTACAAAAACACATGCAAAACTCTGCATGCACATTCAAAAACATGTTGCAAACATACAAATAATACAAACCCAGAAACCCTCAAAAGCAGAAAACATCTGCAGAAGACAAACGCTGCAAATCCAGAGTTGTAGTGCTCCAGGCCTGTAGGGGGCGCTAAGTGAAACAGCTTTACCGTTCTTCAATGCTTTTGTGTCTTTTGTCTTTGCATCCTCATGTACCTGCAGGGCGCTGGCTGTCTTCTCATTGCATTGCTGGTTGTTTTTTATTTTAGCATGTGATTTTGAAGTTGCATCATGGTCCTCCTTGTGGAGCTCTTTCAGAACGTCCTCACTTGTTCACCGTAGAATCAAGAGTTCTGAACATTTCCATCATTCCTGAACTTAAACCCAACCTGCAGAGTAACAGAGAAGCACACACACACACACACACACACACACACACACACACACACACACACACACACACACACTAACATAAGGATGTTTTGTGTGTTTGCACCTCGGGGTTAATCTCCCAAAGCTTCACTTAGTGCGCGTCATTAGACCTGACAAAGCATCGATCCACCACTCTTCATCTCTCAGACGCTGCAGGAGGCTGCTGCTCAGATCACGTTTAACTACGGATGAATGGGATTATACACACACACACACACACACACACACACACACACACACACACACACTCACTCAAAGGCTGACTCATACTGAGATTAGAGTTAGACCATTACACCGAGCTTTCTGATGTATGAGGACTTTCATTAAATCTCAGATATCAGCTGGTCTGGACCTCCTGTGGATGTTTCTGTGTGATCTGAAGTGTGGAGATCAGTTCTGTTAATCTTCCTGATAAATCATGGCGGTCACTTTTTAAGCGAGGCCTTCTTTTTAACCCTGATGTTACTGTAGAGTTATTTTTTCAGCGTATCTGATCGTGCTCTTTCTCTGTTGTAATGTCAGAGGCTTCAGCAGAGGGGAAACATGCTGAGGGTGTTTTTCACGTCTCTGCCCAGACACCCTTTGTTTGATTCTACACCAGTGCAGTGTTCACTCATCAGCCCACTGAACAATTTTTAACCTGACTGGAGAATGAATCGCAGAGGCGTGACCCACTTCCTGATTGTGGCTTCGCTGCCAACTGTGTCAGAGCCCAGTTAATCTGCAATAAGTGAGGGAGCTGCAGGAGAGAGAGAGAGAGAGAGAGAGAGAGAGAGAGTTGTTTATCAATACTCTTTAAATATGAAGGAGGGACTCTGCATGATGTACGAGGTGCAGATTCAACGTGACCCTGTGGCACCAGGAGAGACGATAAGATACCAAACAATACCAACCTGTCTGAAACTATTTAACATGATATAATATGATATCATAATATATGATATTCTTGATCTGACACAGTCAGGATGGTACAAAGAGATCTGATATACTGACAAGACCCTTGTATTTGATAGGATGTGAGAGCGGACCATAGCGTGCTGTAAAATGTCTGATTGATGTTTAGTATTGATTCACTCAGACTCAGTGTGAGGAGTTAGTGCGGTAAGAGACAGAGTGAAAGTTCCACTGACACCTCGACCTGACCTGCAGAGGAAACCACAGCATCAGGAAGAAGACTCACATTCACTCTCTGAAGGTTCAGAGAGGGACACGTTAGACTGCTCAGAGACTCAAAGACACGGGGTAGCTTTAAATAAGATTACACCTTTAATAATGCCCACATTGAAATCTGTGGTTTCCAGGTAAACTGCCACTCTAACACAGGAGCTTTTAAAGTTCAAGAATCCGACCTGACACGAGGAAGTCCCTGAGAGCTGTGTGTGGTTAACCAGCGAGCGTATCTGTGGTATCACAGTTGACTCAAGCATGCGTCGCTTCATAAAGTTCCTGTTGTTTTCTAAGATTGAGTTTTATGATAAACTTCTACCTCTTGAAAATAAGGATCATGTGATCGGGTCCCGCAGAACATCCGCTCTGCAGACCCCGAGGAGAGTCCGTGTAGTAAACCGAAGTCGAGCATGAAGTCTGGAACTAATCAGAGCCATGTATTTCATTCTGCAGCCGACTTGTGTCAGCTCCTTTTCTCTGCTTCTGTCACAGGATGTTTAAATGTTTAAGTGTCCGACTATCTGGAGTTTAGAAAGAACCAAATCACAAACGTAGCTGTAATGTGACGTGAAAATGAAACAGCATGAAGCTCAGCATGGCAGCACTGATTTATTATTACACTAAGAACCAAACTCATGGATCCTGTTCAGATTCTCTCTGCAGGTAACAAACCCAGCTGCAGGAACAAGGTGATGCTATGTCGGTCCCTGAGTTCCCTCGGCTCTCCGCGGCCTCCTGAGCCTATCAGTTGTCCAGTATATAGCCTGATCCCTCTGTCCAGCAATGACTTGCAGCTCCGCTCAGATTAAGCGCACTGAAACCTTGACTGTTCAAGTGTGTCACATCCTGACAGCGATAACTTTATCCTGGATCAGACGGGAGGAAAGGAAACCTCCAAACCTCGGTGCATATTTCACAACAATGGCTCTTTTACAGGCAGCATCAAACTGAAGGATAACGAACAGCTGCTTCATTCAAAGTCTGTATTTTGCAGAGAAGTTGTGTTTAGTCATTGAGTGCTCTGTGTGAAGGTTTGTCTTCGTGATGCACGAACAGAAGGAAGTCCTGACTCCATGTTTTTCTTTGTGAGAGAACAGGAACACCGGCCTGCTGACGAAGAATCAGAGTTTGAACTGATTGAAAGACTGAAGTTCAGATTATAGTCGGAGCCTCCGGACTTGTTGTGGACGTTAATGTGCAGCTGAGTCATCAGAGGAATCACTGAGAACAAAATGTGAACAAGGCCCATCGACTTGTAATAACCATAATCCTAACCCTAATCCTAAACCTAACCCTTATCCTAATCACAACCCTAACCCTAACCCTAACCCTAACCCTAACCCTAACCCTAATCAAAACCCTAACCCTAATCACAACCCTAACCCTAACCCTAATCAAAACCCTAACCCTAATCAAAACCCTAACCCTAATCCTAAACCTAACCCTAACCCTAATCACAACCTTAATCACAACCCTAACCCTAACCCTAATCACAACCCTAACCCTAACCCTAACCCTAATCACAACCCTAACCCTAACCCTAACCCTAACCCTAATCACAACCCTAACCCTAACCCTAACCCTAACCCTAACCCTAATCACAACCCTAACCCTAACCCTAACCCTAACCCTAATCACAACCCTAACCCTAACCCCTAACCCTAACCCTAACCCTAACCTTTCCTAACCCTAACCCTAACCTTTCCTAACCCTAACCCTAACCCTAACCCCGACCCTAACCCTAATCCTAACCCCTAACCCTAACCCTAACCCTAACCTCTCCTAACCCTAACCTTTCCTAACCCTAACCCTAACCCTAACCCCACCCCTAACCCTAACCCTAACCCCTAACCCTAACCCTAACCCTAACCTTTCCTAACCCTAACCCTAACCCTAACCCTAACCCTAACCCTAATCACAACCCTAACCCTAACCCTAACCCTAATCACAACCTTAACCCTAACCCTAACCCTAATCCAAACCCTAACCCTAACCCTAACCCTCACAACCTTAACCCTAACCCTAACCCTAATCACAACCCTAACCCTAACCCTAATCACAACCCTAACCCTAATCACAACCCTAACCCTAACCCTCACAACCCTAACCCTAACCCTAACCCTAATCACAACCCTAGCCTAACCCTAACCCTAACCCTAATCACAACCCTAACCCTAACCCTAACCCTAATCACAACCCTAGCCTAACCCTAACCCTAATCACAACCCTAACCCTAATCACAACCCTAACCCTAATCACAACCCTAACCCTAATCACAACCCTAACCCTAACCCTAACCCTAACCCTAATCACAACCCTAACCCTAACCCTAACCCTAATCACAACCCTAACCCTAACCCTAACCCTAATCACAACCCTAACCCTAACCCTAACCCTAATCACAACCCTAACCCTAACCCTAACCCTAATCACAACCCTAGCCTAACCCTAACCCTAACCCTAATCACAACCCTAACCCTAACCCTAATCACAACCCTCACCCTAACCCTAACCCTAATCACAACCCTAACCTAACCCTAATCACAACCCTAACCCTAACCCTAATCACAACCCTCACCCTAACCCTAACCCTAATCACAACCCTGACCCTAACCCTAATCACAACCCTAACCCTAACCCTAATCACAACCCTAACCCTAACCCTTACCCTAACCCTAACCCTAATCATAACCCTAACCCTAACCCTAACCCTTATCACAACCCTAACCCTAACCCTAACCCTAATCATAACCCTAATCATAACCCTAACCCTAACCCTAATCACAACCCTAACCCTAATCACAACCCTAACCCTAACCCTAACCCTAATCACAACCCTAACCCTAACCCTAACCCTTATCACAACCCTAACCCTAACCCTAATCACAACCCTAACCCTAACCCTAACCCTAACCCTAATCACAAACCTAACTCTAACCCTAACCCTAACCCTAATCACAACCCTAACCCTAACCCTAATCATAACCCTAACCCTAACCCTAATCATAACCCTAACCCTAACCCTAATCACAACCCTAACCCTAACCCTAATCACAACCCTAACCCTAACCCTAATCACAACCCTAACCCTAACCCTAACCCTTATCACAACCCTAACCCTAATCATAACCCTAACCCTAACCCTAATCACAACCCTAACCCTAACCCTAATCATAACCCTAACCCTAATCATACCCTAACCCTAACCCTAATCACAACCCTAACTCTAACCCTAATCATAACCCGAACCCTAATCACAACCCTAACCCTAACCCTAATCACAACCCTAACCCTAACCCTAACCCTTATCACAACCCTAACCCTAATCATAACCCTAACCCTAACCCTAATCACAACCCTAACCCTAACCCTAATCATAACCCTAACCCTAATCATAACCCTAACCCTAACCCTAATCACAACCCTAACCCTAACCCTAATCATAACACTAACCCTAACCACAACCCTAACCCTAACCCTAACCCTAATCACAACCCTAACCCTAACCCTAATCACAACCCTAACTCTAACCCTAATCACAACCCTAACCCTAACCCTAATCACAACCCTAACCCTAACCCTAACCCTAACTCTAACCCTAATCATAACCCTAACCCTAATCACAACCCTAACCCTACCCTAATCACAACCCTAACCCTAACCCTAACCCTTATCACAACCCTAACCCTAATCATAACCCTAACCCTAACCCTAATCACAACCCTAACCCTAACCCTAATCATAACCCTAACCCTAATCATAACCCTAACCCTAACCCTAATCACAACCCTAACCCTAACCCTAATCATAACACTAACCCTAACCACAACCCTAACCCTAACCCTAACCCTAACCCTAACCCTAACTCTAACCCTAACCACAACCCTAACCCTAACCCTAACCCTAACCCTAATCATAACACTAACCCTAACCACAACCCTAACCCTAACCCTAACCCTAACCCTAACTCTAACCCTAACCACAACCCTAACCCTAACCCTAACCCTAACCCTAACCCTAACCACAACCCTAACCCTAACCCTAACCCTAACTCTAACCCTAACCACAACCCTAACTCTAACCCTAACCACAACCCTAACCCTAACCCTAACCCTAACCCTAACCACAACCCTAACCCTAACCCTAACCCTAACCCTAACCCTAACCCTAATCATAACCCTAACCCTAACCCTAACCCTTATCACAACCCTAACCCTAACCCTAACCCTAATCATAACCCTAATCATAACCCTAACCCTAACCCTAATCACAACCCTAACCCTTACCCTAATCACAACCCTAACCCTAATCACAACCCTAACCCTAACCCTAACCCTAATCACAACCCTAACCCTAACCCTAATCACAACCCTAACCCTAACCCTAACCCTAACCCTAATCACAAACCTAACTCTAACCCTAACCCTAACCCTAATCACAACCCTAACCCTAACCCTAATCATAACCCTAACCCTAACCCTAATCATAACCCTAACCCTAACCCTAATCACAACCCTAACCCTAACCCTAATCACAACCCTAACCCTAACCCTAATCACAACCCTAACCCTAACCCTAACCCTTATCACAACCCTAACCCTAATCATAACCCTAACCCTAACCCTAATCACAACCCTAACCCTAACCCTAATCATAACCCTAACCCTAATCATAACCCTAACCCTAACCCTAATCACAACCCTAACCCTAACCCTAATCATAACACTAACCCTAACCACAACCCTAACCCTAACCCTAACCCTAATCACAACCCTAACCCTAACCCTAATCACAACCCTAACTCTAACCCTAATCACAACCCTAACCCTAACCCTAATCACAACCCTAACCCTAACCCTAACCCTAACCCTAACCCTAACCCTAACCCCCTAACCCTAACCCTAACCCTAACCCTAACCCTAACCCTTATCACAACCCTAACCCTAATCATAACCCTAACCCTAACCCTAATCACAACCCTAACCCTAACCCTAATCATAACCCTAACCCTAATCATAACCCTAACCCTAACCCTAATCACAACCCTAACCCTAACCCTAATCATAACACTAACCCTAACCACAACCCTAACCCTAACCCTAACCCTAATCACAACCCTAACCCTAACCCTAATCACAACCCTAACTCTAACCCTAATCACAACCCTAACCCTAACCCTAATCACAACCCTAACCCTAACCCTAATCACAACCCTAACCCTAACCCTAACCCTAACTCTAACCCTAATCACAACCCTAACCCTAACCCTAATCACAACCCTAACCCTAACCCTAACCCTTATCACAACCCTAACCCTAATCATAACCCTAACCCTAACCCTAATCACAACCCTAACCCTAATCATAACCCTAACCCTAATCATAACCCTAACCCTAACCCTAATCACAACCCTAACCCTAACCCTAATCATAACACTAACCCTAACCACAACCCTAACCCTAACCCTAACCCTAACCCTAACTCTAACCCTAACCACAACCCTAACCCTAACCCTAACCCTAATCATAACACTAACCCTAACCCTAATCACAACCCTAACCCTAATCATAACCCTAACCCTAATCATAACCCTAACCCTAATCATAACCCTAACCCTAACCCTAATCACAACCCTAACCCTAATCATAACCCTAACCCTAATCATAACCCTAACCCTAACCCTAATCACAACCCTAACCCTAACCCTAATCATAACACTAACCCTAACCACAACCCTAACCCTAACCCTAACCCTAACCCTAATCATAACACTAACCCTAACCACAACCCTAACCCTAACCCTAACCCTAACCCTAATCACAACCCTAACCCTAATCATAACCCTAACCCTAATCATAACCCTAACCCTAATCATAACCCTAACCCTAACCCTAATCACAAACCCTAACCCTAATCATAACCCTAACCCTAATCATAACCCTAACCCTAACCCTAATCACAACCCTAACCCTAACCCTAATCATAACACTAACCCTAACCACAACCCTAACCCTAACCCTAACCCTAACCCTAACCCTAACTCTAACCCTAACCACAACCCTAACCCTAACCCTAACCCTACCCTAACCCTAACCACAACCCTAACCCTAACCCTAACCCTAACTCTAACCCTAACCACAACCCTAACCCTAACCCTAACCCTAACCCTAAACCCTAACCACAACCCTAACCCTAACCCTAACCCTAACCATCAATATTTCATGTTTCACTGTGTTGTAGTCCGCTGTTTCTTTTTAATGTTCATGTTATTCCTGATAAAGACAGTACTGGACAATGTACCTGCCTGTCGCTGTCCATCGGTGTTGGTGCTGAACCCTTCATTAATCAGTGCTGTAGAGTGCTGTGTGCTGTCCTCGGTGCAGCTGAAATATTTGAACTCTACAACCAACCTGTTTCCTTTTATGGGCTGTCTTTGATCAATAAGTGAGAATGTGTTTTTATTGATAAGTAGGGGAGAAAATATATCATCAGTTTTACCGTTGTGAATATGATTATAAAGAAGGGCCCCTTGGGGATGCTCCGCCCCCTTTGCACTGAGAGACTAGCTCCGCCCTGACAAGGAGGGGAAATCTGCCTAGAGCACCAAGTCGGTTAGGGCCGGGGCTGTATGTATGTTTCA
>NW_023260162.1:15000-21420 GCF_009762535.1 Notolabrus celidotus | reverse complement strand
AGAGAGAGAGAGAGTTGTTGTTTATCAATACCCTTTAAATATGAAGGAGGGACTCTGCATGATGTACGAGGTGCAGATTCAACGTGACCCTGTGGCACCAGGAGAGACGATAAGATACCAAACAATACAAAACTGTCTGAAACTATTTAACATGATATAATATGATATCATAATATATGATATTCTTGATCTGACACAGTCAGGATGGTACAAAGAGATCTGATATAATTTAAGGCAATAATGACACAACATGTAATATGGTACAGTTCAATACATTATAACAGTTCAATACATTATAACAGTTCAATACATTATAACAGTTATAACAGTTCAATACATTATAACAGTTCAATAACATTAAGATAAGAACATGATCTAAATTAATACGGTATGATAGGATAGTAAAGGATTCAGTGTCGACCTGATACAATACAACATACTGTGATACAGAAGAATACTCTAATATGATACAGCATGTCAGGCTGCTAGTCTACATTATGTTGTTTTAAGCTATGCTATGATATGCAATGCTACGTTACGCTACATTATTTTACTTTGTGTTACGTTATGTAATGTTATACTATACTATGCTGTAATGTTATGCTATGTTATGTTATGTTATGCTTTGTTATGTTATGCTATGTTATGCTATGCTAGGCTGTTATGTTATGCTATGTTATGTTATACTATGCTATGCTATGTTATGCTATGCTGTTATGTTGTGCTATGCTATTTTATGCTATGCTATACTATGTTCTTATGTTATGCTATGTTATGCTATGCTGTTATGTTATGTTATGCTATGTTATGTTATGCTATGCTATGTTATGCTATGTTATGTTATGCTATGCAATACTATGTTATGATATGCAATGCTATGTTATGCTTTGCTATGCTATGCTATGCTATGCTATGTTATGCTATGTTATGCTATGCTATGCTGTTATGTTATGATATGACATTATTTCATGTTGAGCTCTCTTACATTACATTGTTTTGTCTCTCTTCCTGTTTGTTTCTTTACGTCAGATTCTTCATGTTACATTTCGTTGTGTTACATCACGTTACAGTTCTTACCACACATTATGAAACAGCAGATGGGCTCAGTTAATCTGATGATTCAACAGGATATGAAAAATCAATCCAGTACAAGACCCTTGTATCTGATAGGATGTGAGAGCGGACCATAGTGTGCTGTAAAATGTCTGATTGATGTTTAGTATTGATTCACTCAGACTCAGTGTGAGGAGTTAGTGCGGTAAGAGACAGAGTGAAAGTTCCACTGACACCTCGACCTGACCTGCAGAGGAAACCACAGCATCAGGAAGAAGACTCACATTCACTCTCTGAAGGTTCAGAGAGGGACACGTTAGACTGCTCAGAGACTCAAAGACACGGGGTAGCTTTAAATAAGATTACACCTTTAATAATGCCCACATTGAAATCTGTGGTTTCCAGGTAAACTGCCACTCTAACACAGGAGCTTTTAAAGTCCAAGAATCCGACCTGACATGAGGAAGTCCCTGAGAGCTGTGTGTGGTTAACCAGCGAGCGTATCTGTGGTATCACAGTTGACTCAAGCATGCGTCGCTTCATAAAGTTCCTGTTGTTTTCTAAGATTGAGTTTTATGATAAACTTCTACCTCTTGAAAATAAGGATCATGTGATCGGGTCCCGCAGAACATCCGCTCTGCAGACCCAGAGGAGAGACCGTGTAGTAAACCGAAGTCGAGCATGAAGTCTGGAACTAATCAGAGCCATGTATTTCATTCTGCAGCTAACTTGTGTCAGCTCCTTTTCTCTGCTTCTGTCAGAGGATGTTTAAATGTTTAAGTGTCCGACTATCTGGAGTTTAGAAAGAACCAAATCACAAACGTAGCTGTAATGTGACGTGAAAATGAAACAGCATGAGGCTCAGCATGAGGCTCAGCATGGCAGCACTGATTTATTATTACACTAAGAACCAAACTCATGGATCCTGTTCAGATTCTCTCTGCAGGTAACAAACCCGGCTGCAGGAACAAGGTGATGCTATGTCGGTCCCTGAGTTCCCTCGGCTCTCCGCGGCCTCCTGAGCCTATCAGTTGTCCAGTATATAGCCTGATCCCTCTGTCCAGCAATGACTTGCAGCTCCGCTCAGATTAAGCGCACTGAAACCTTGACTGTTCAAGTGTGTCACATCCTGACAGCGATAACTTTATCCTGGATCAGACGGGAGGAAAGGAAACCTCCAAACCTCGGTGCATATTTCACAACAATGGCTCTTTTACAGGCAGCATCAAACTGAAGGATAACGAACAGCTGCTTCATTCAAAGTCTGTATTTTGCAGATAAGTTGTGTTTAGTCATTGAGTGCTCTGTGTGAAGGTTTGTCTTCGTGATGCACGAACAGAAGGAAGTCCTGACTCCATGTTTTTCTTTGTGAGAGAACAGGAACACCGGCCTGCTGACGGAGAATCAGAGTTTGAACTGATTGAAAGACTGAAGTTCAGATTATAGTCGGAGCCTCCGGACTTGTTGTGGACGTTAATGTGCAGCTGAGTCATCAGAGGGATCACTGAGAACAAAATGTGAACGAGGCCCATCGACTTGTAATAACCATAATCCTAACCCTAATCCTAAACCTAACCCTTATCCTAACCCTAACCCTAATCCTAATCCTAACCCTAACCCTCACAACCCTAACCCTAACCCTAATCACAACCCTAACCCTAACCCTAATCAAAACCCTAACCCTAATCAAAACCCTAACCCTAATCACAACCCTAACCCTAACCCTAATCAAAACCCTAACCCTAATCAAAACCCTAACCCTAATCCTAAACCTAACCCTAACCCTAATCACAACCTTAATCACAACCCTAACCCTAACCCTAATCACAAACCCTAACCCTAACCCTAATCACAACCCTAACCCTAACCCTAACCCTAATCACAACCCTAACCCTAACCCTAACCCTAACCCTAATCACAACCCTAACCCTAACCCTAACCCTAACCCTAATCACAACCCTAACCCTAACCCTAACCCTAACCCTAACCCTAACCCTAACCCCTAACCCTAACCCTAACCCTAACCTTTCCTAACCCTAACCCTAACCTTTCCTAACCCTAACCCTAACCCTAACCCCACCCCTAACCCTAATCCTAACCCCTAACCCTAACCCTAACCCTAACCTCTCCTAACCCTAACCTTTCCTAACCCTAACCCTAACCCTAACCCCACCCCTAACCCTAACCCTAACCCCTAACCCTAACCCTAACCCCACCCCTAACCCTAACCCTAACCCTAACCTTTCCTAACCCTAACCCTAACCCTAACCCTAACCCTAATCACAAACCTTAACCCTAACCCTAACCCTAATCCAAACCCTAACCCTAACCCTAACCCTCACAACCTTAACCCTAACCCTAACCCTAATCACAACCCTAACCCTAACCCTAATCACAACCATAACCCTAATCACAACCCTAACCCTAACCCTAACCCTCACAACCCTAACCCTAACCCTAACCCTAATCACAACCCTAGCCTAACCCTAACCCTAACCCTAATCACAACCCTAACCCTAACCCTAACCCTAATCACAACCCTAGCCTAACCCTAACCCTAATCACAACCCTAACCCTAATCACAACCCTAACCCTAATCACAACCCTAACCCTAATCACAACCCTAACCCTAACCCTAACCCTAACCCTAATCACAACCCTAACCCTAACCCTAACCCTAACCCTAACCCTAATCACAACCCTAACCCTAACCCCACCCCTAACCCTAACCCTAACCTTTCCTAACCCTAACCCTAACCCTAACCCTAACCCTAATCACACCCTAGCCTAACCCTAACCCTAATCACAACCCTAACCCTAATCACAACCCTAACCCTAACCCTAATCACAACCCTAACCCTAATCACAACCCTAACCCTAACCCTAGCCTAACCCTAACCCTAATCACAACCCTAACCCTAATCACAACCCTAACCCTAACCCTAATCACAACCCTTACCCTAATCACAACCCTAACCCTAACCCTAACCCTAACCCTAATCACAACCCTAACCCTAACCCTAATCATAACCCTAACCCTAACCCTAATGACAACCCTAACCCTAACCCTAACCCTAATCACAACCCTAACCCTAACCCTAACCCTAATCACAACCCTAACCCTAACCCTAATCACAACCCTAACCCTAACCCTAACCCTTATCACGACCCTAACCCTTACCCTAACCCTAATCATAACCCTAACCCTAACCCTAATCACAACCCTAACCCTAACCCTAACCCTAACCCTAATCACAACCCTAACCCTAACCCTAACCCTAATCACAACCCTAACCCTAACCCTAACCCTAACCCTAATCACAACCCTAACCCTAACCCTAATCACAACCCTAACCCTAACCCTAACCCTAACCCTAACCCTAATCACAACCCTAACCCTAACCCTAACCCTAATCACAACCCTAACCCTAACCCTAACCCTAACCCTAATCACAACCCTAGCCTAACCCTAACCCTAACCCTAATCACAACCCTAACCCTAACCCTAATCACAACCCTCACCCTAACCCTAACCCTAATCACAACCCTAACCCTAACCCTAATCACAACCCTAACCCTAACCCTAATCACAACCCTGACCCTAACCCTAATCACAACCCTAACCCTAACCACAACCCTAACCCTAACCCTAATCACAACCCTAACCCTAACCCTAATCATAACCCTAACCCTAACCCTAATCACAACCCTAACCCTAACCCTTATCACAACCCTAACCCTAACCCTAACCCTAATCATAACCCTAATCATAACCCTAACCCTAACCCTAATCACAACCCTAACCCTTACCCTAATCACAACCCTAACCCTAACCCTAACCCTAACCCTAATCACAAACCTAACTCTAACCCTAACCCTAACCCTTATCACAACCCTAACCCTAACCCTAATCACAACCCTAACCCTAACCCTAACCCTAATCACAACCCTAACCCTAACCCTAACCCTAACCCTAATCACAACCCTAACCCTAACCCTAATCACAACCCTAACCCTAACCCTAACCCTAACCCTAACCCTAACCCTAATCACAACCCTAACCCTAACCCTAACCCTAATCACAACCCTAACCCTAACCCTAACCCTAACCCTAATCACAACCCTAGCCTAACCCTAACCCTAACCCTAATCACAACCCTAACCCTAACCCTAATCACAACCCTCACCCTAACCCTAACCCTAATCACAACCCTAACCCTAACCCTAATCACAACCCTAACCCTAACCCTAATCACAACCCTGACCCTAACCCTAATCACAACCCTAACCCTAACCACAACCCTAACCCTAACCCTAATCACAACCCTAACCCTAACCCTAATCATAACCCTAACCCTAACCCTAATCACAACCCTAACCCTAACCCTTATCACAACCCTAACCCTAACCCTAACCCTAATCATAACCCTAATCATAACCCTAACCCTAACCCTAATCACAACCCTAACCCTTACCCTAATCACAACCCTAACCCTAACCCTAACCCTAACCCTAATCACAAACCTAACTCTAACCCTAACCCTAACCCTTATCACAACCCTAACCCTAACCCTAATCACAACCCTAACCCTAACCCTAACCCTAATCACAAACCTAACTCTAACCCTAACCCTAACCCTAACCCTTATCACAACCCTAACCCTAACCCTAATCATAACCCTAACCCTAACCCTAATCACAACCCTAACCCTAACCCTAATCACAACCCTAACCCTAACCCTAATCACAACCCTAACCCTAACCCTAACCCTAACCCTAATCACAAACCTAACTCTAACCCTAACCCTAACCCTTATCACAACCCTAACCCTAACCCTAACCCTTATCACAACCCTAACCCTAACCCTAATCATAACCCTAACCCTAACCCTAATCACAACCCTAACCCTAACCCTAATCACAACCCTAACCCTAACCCTAACCCTAACCCTAATCACAAACCTAACTCTAACCCTAACCCTAACCCTTATCACAACCCTAACCCTAACCCTAATCACAACCCTAACCCTAACCCTAACCCTAACCCTAATCACAAACCTAACTCTAACCCTAACCCTAACCCTAATCACAACCCTAACCCTAACCCTAATCACAACCCTAACCCTAACCCTAATCACAACCCTAACCCTAACCCTAACCCTTATCACAACCCTAACCCTAACCCTAACCCTAATCACAACCCTAACCCTACCCTAATCACAACCCTAACCCTAACCCTTATCACAACCCTAACCCTAACCCTAATCACAACCCTAACCCTAACCCTTATCACAACCCTAACCCTAACCCTAACCCTAATCACAACCCTAACCCTAATCACAACCCTAACCCTAACCCTTATCACAA
>NW_023260162.1:5000-12500 GCF_009762535.1 Notolabrus celidotus | reverse complement strand
TGAATTAAAGCTCCAGTGAGTAACTCTCAGTGTAGTTACGTGTGGCGCCCCCTTGTGGAAACAGTGATACCTCTGATCTCTTTGCAGGTTTTGTTGTGTAGATGTGTGAGGAGTGCTTTTTAAATAATGCAGCTCTGCTTTATCATTTAGTTTTCACTCACTGAGACAGAAAGCTGTGCGGTGGATCTGACTCCTCCCCCTGCAGCGGTGTTAATATCAGTGATTAATATAAAGGAAGAATCCGTCTTGTCTCTGATGGTCCTGAGGGATTAAAGCGTATATTCTCCTTCTTTAAATGAGTTCAAACTGACGTCAGTTTTAATGTCAGTTTGATTTCTAAGCAGAGAAGAACTCCTCACAGGAGCTTTAACTCTTAAACTGCTGACTGCATGTGATGTTGAAATGAAAGCTGAATCTGAACCTGCAGACACCTTTCACCTAATGAAGCTTTGACTCACAGTTTAAGAGACTTCATCCCAACATGTAGGGTTTGTTTTGCTCAGCTTTTATTTTGGCGGGACCGTGGTTTTGAGTCCAGGTGGTTCTATGTAAACAGTGAATCTTTAGGAGGCTAAGCAGCGGGTAAACAGAAACTGATCCCTCGTCTTTGTGCTGTTTAAAGTCTCTTTTCTTGCTTCCTGGAGTTTAATCCTTCAATCATCATTTATCTTCAAACGTTTGAAGCTTCCAGCCGGCTCATGGTTCCTGTCCGCCGTCTCTCTTCAGCCAGCTGAAACACACAGTTCATGCATTTTCACGTGTTATTATTATTTATTGTTGATTCTTTTCAGGCCTTTAGAGAGGACAGGATAGAGCTTAGAAGGAAACTGAGAGGTGAGAGTCGAGGGTGACCCGCCCGAGAGGTCAGGGGTCAGATCCAGTCTGTAAATCAGACTGAAGCAGGTGATGTGTGACTCTGCACACCTGGATGTTTGACCCCCTTGACCCCGTGTCTCCTCTGATGAGAGGACTCAGACGTTTCAGCGCTTCAGTTAAACTTTAACTTTAAAAACAAAGAGTTTAAAAAGTGGAAGATGCTTCCTGAACGGGGGCGGAGCCAGACAAACTAGGGCACTGACTTCTGCAGGAGTGGCATGATGTATGGATGCACACACACACACACACACACACACACACACACACACACACACACACACACACACACACACACACACACACACACACACACACACACACACACACACACCTGTATGAAGAGCAATTATTTACACTCTCCTTCCAGAATAATACTTAGACGACTTAAACATAAGTCCCTATTAGCTCTTTGAATCAGTGAGGACTCATGAAGAAGACTTCTGTCTGAACTCACAGCTGCAGGTTCAGAGTCTGCAGCGCTCCTGGTCATAGGATCGATACCTGTTCCTTGGTGCACGTCCTTCCCTCTCTCTTTCTTCACATTTCGTCTCTCTTTAGCGTTTTTTATTTATCAAACGTCTGAAACAAAGCTTTATGATGCTTCAGATCAAAGTGATTTTAAAGCTCCTGTAAGGAACTTAAGTTTGTGTTGCGTTTGGCGCCCCCCTGTGGACGAAGCTGTGCATCTTACCTCTGTATTGCCCCGTTCATTTAAAGGTCATGTTTTAACATTCGAACGTAACACTTGCAGCAGAATGTCAGATGAAGCTGAGCGCACACATTTCAGTCTGTTTCATGACCAGCTGAAAATCACTCACTGCAGCTTTAAAGTCTGAGCTCTGAGCTCACCTTAAACAACATCATTTTAAAAGTATCTGTGTCAGTCAGTCCCACCTGTGTCAGTCTCACCTGTGTCAGTCTCACCTGTGTCAGTCTCACCTGTATCAGTCCCACCTGTGTCAGTTCCACCTGTGTCAGTTCCACCTGTGTCAGTCCCACCTGTGTCAGTCTCACCTGTATCAGTCCCACCTGTGTCAGTCTCACCTGTGTCAGTCTCACCTGTATCAGTCCCACCTGTGTCAGTTCCACCTGTGTCAGTTCCACCTGTGTCAGTCCCACCTGTGTCAGTCCCACCTGTGTCAGTCCCACCTGTGTCAGTTCCACCTGTGTCAGTCCCACCTGTGTCAGTCCCACCTGTGTCAGTCTCACCTGTATCAGTCCCACCTGTATCAGTCCCACCTGTGTCAGTTCCACCTGTGTCAGTCCCACCTGTGTCAGTCCCACCTGTGTCAGTCCCACCTGTGTCAGTCTCACCTGTGTCAGTCCCACCTGTGTCAGTCTCACCTGTGTCAGTCCAGCCTGTTTCAGTCTCACCTGTATCAATCCCACTTGTATCAGTCCCACCTGTGTCAGTCAGTCCCACCTGTGTCAGTCTCACCTGTGTCAGTCCCACCTGTGTCAGTCTCACCTGTGTCAGTCTCACCTGTGTCAGTCAGTCTCACCTGTGTCAGTCAGTCCCACCTGTGTCAGTCTCACCTGTGTCAGTCTCACCTGTGTCAGTCCCACCTGTGTCAGTCTTACCTGTGTCAGTCTCACCTGTGTCAGTCAGTCTCACCTGTGTCAGTCAGTCCCACCTGTGTCAGTCTCACCTGTGTCAGTCAGTCTCACCTGTGTCAGTCAGTCTCACCTGTGTCAGTCTCACCTGTGTCAGTCTCACCTGTGTCAGTCAGTCTCACCTGTGTCAGTCTCACCTGTGTCAGTCAGTCTCACCTGTGTCAGTCAGTCTCACCTGTGTCAGTCAGTCTCACCTGTGTCAGTCTCACCTGTGTCAGTCAGTCTCACCTGTGTCAGTCAGTCCCACCTGTGTCAGTCCCACCTGTGTCAGTCCCACCTGTGTCAGTCTCACCTGTATCAGTCCCACCTGTGTCAGTTCCACCTGTGTCAGTCCCACCTGTGTCAGTCCCACCTGTGTCAGTCCCACCTGTGTCAGTCTCACCTGTGTCAGTCCCACCTGTGTCAGTCTCACCTGTGTCAGTCCAGCCTGTTTCAGTCTCACCTGTATCAATCCCACTTGTATCAGTCCCACCTGTGTCAGTCAGTCCCACCTGTGTCAGTCTCACCTGTGTCAGTCCCACCTGTGTCAGTCTCACCTGTGTCAGTCTCACCTGTGTCAGTCCCACCTGTGTCAGTCTTACCTGTGTCAGTCTCACCTGTGTCAGTCAGTCTCACCTGTGTCAGTCAGTCCCACCTGTGTCAGTCTCTCCTGTGTCAGTCAGTCTCACCTGTATCAGTCAGTCTCACCTGTGTCAGTCTCACCTGTGTCAGTCTCACCTGTGTCAGTCAGTCTCACCTGTGTCAGTCTCACCTGTGTCAGTCAGTCTCACCTGTGTCAGTCAGTCTCACCTGTGTCAGTCAGTCCCACCTGTGTCAGTCCCACCTGTGTCAGTCCCACCTGTGTCAGTCCCACCTGTGTCAGTCTCACCTGTGTCAGTCTCACCTGTGTCAGTTAGTCTCACCTGTGTCAGTCAGTCTCACCTGTGTCAGTCTCACCTGTGTCAGTCTCACCTGTGTCAGTCAGTCTCACCTGTGTCAGTCAGTCTCACCTGTGTCAGTCTCACCTGTGTCAGTCTCACCTGTGTCAGTCAGTCTCACCTGTGTCAGTCAGTCTCACCTGTGTCAGTCTCACCTGTGTCAGTCTCACCTGTGTCAGTCTCACCTGTGTCAGTCTTACCTGTGTCAGTCAGTCTCACCTGTGTCAGTCTCACCTGTGTCAGTCTCACCTGTGTCAGTCAGTCTCACCTGTGTCAGTCAGTCTCACCTGTGTCAGTCTCACCTGTGTCAGTCTCACCTGTGTCAGTCAGTCCCACCTGTGTCAGTCTCACCTGTGTCAGTCGGTCTCACCTGTGTCAGTCTTCTACCTCTCTGACCCTCTGTGTGTCTGTCCTCCTCAGCTCAGTGATGCCCTCTGCTGGATGAGTCTGTAGCGCCAACATGTCGACCTCTGACTCTGATTACTCCATCGACTGGCTCGCCAGCGACGAGGATGACAGCGACAGCGACAGCTCGGAGAGGTTAAGCCCTCAGCAGGCGGAGGAGACGCCTGTGGCACCTTCATCATCATCATCATCGTTTTTATCATCGTCATCGTCGTCACTGAGGGATTCTCCTTCCAGCTGCTCCCACTGTGGAACCATGAAGAGGAGGAGGAGGAGGAGGAGGAGTGACTGTCAGGATGAAGGTCCGGACTCTCCGGGCGCCACGCTCAGTCCGATTCGGGGATTCACGTCTGTGTGCGAGCAGGTTATTTTGGGGGCGGAGCTTCGTACAAACAGGAAGAGGTCACACGGCGCTGGAGAGGAGGGACTCTGTGAAAAACCTCAAACAGACACTGAACACCAACTTTTCCTACACAAGGTGAGGAGCGCCGCCGCAGAGACTCTGAACACACACACAGAGGGTTCATCTCCAGGGGGTTTATCTTCAGGTGGTTCATCTTCAGGGGGTTTATCTCCAGGGGGTTTATCTCCAGGGGGTTTATCTCCAGGGGGTTCATCTTCAGGTGGTTCATCTTCAGGGGGTTTATCTCCAGGGGGTTTATCTCCAGGGGGTTTATCTTCAGGTGGTTCATCTTCAGGGGGTCTATCTTCAGGGGGTATATCTTCAGGAGGTCTATCTTCAGGGGGTCTATCTTCAGGGGGTTTATCTTCAGGAGGTCTAACTTCAGGGGGTCTATCTTCAGGGGGTCTATCTTCAGGGGGTATATCTTCAGGAGGTCTAACTTCAGGGGGTCTATCTTCAGGGGGTTTATCTTCAGGGGGTTCTGAGAGCAGCGGCTGTTAGATTAAAACTGGTCAGAGAGCGTTGAACATTAAACTCTGAGTTTACAGCAGCTGCAGGGATCTGACCGTTAGGGGGATTTTGGCGCCCCCTGTGGACAGAGGATAATGAATGTTTAACTTTCATCAAGATCTCTACAAAGTTCCTCAAAGACTTCAAAATAAAACGTTCAGGTGAGGACAGAACGGGGAGAGGGGAAGACATGAAGACAGTGTAGAAAAAGTTATGAAACTTTCGCCTTTTTAAAATAAGAGTCTTTTCAAAATAAGAATCTTTTCAAAATAAGAGCGCTGTAGTCTCTCTTGTACAGCAGCGTCCTCCCGCTCTCTCTCTGTGTTTCAGTTCCTGCTGGTGGTGAAGGCCCGTTTGTATTTCTAAGGGTCCATTTTTATTCTTTGTCGCGCGACTTCAAACGTATTTTTGGCCCCCTGAACGTGAATGAAAGCGTGGATATTTGTGCACACTCATCAGGCCCGGTGAAAAACTTACTAATTTATGGATCTTGCAAAAAAAAATTCCAAATATGTGCTCGCTAGCGCCCCCTAGAATGTTCAAAAACCCCTCCACATAGAGGTTATTTTGAGCTACATGCTTGAAAATTTGTACGCATATTCATGGCCTCAGGACGCACAAAAAAGCCTCTCACACCCATATCCGAAATTGAACAGGAAGAGCGCCACCTAGCTTTGAAAATTAAAAATGGCGTCAAAATAAGGGTGCATTCTTTCGTTATCTTCTACGAAGGCATTTCTCTGATTCATTCCAAACCAAGGGCAACCTATAGTAGACACGTTGACGATTCAAAACTGTTCGAAGATTTCCATTCAGACTAAAAATTGTGGGCGTGGCAGGCGTTGAGGCGGGGCATCAAACGCACATACAGCTTTGAATGTGAAGAATGACGCCCAAATAAGGGTGCATACTTTTGAGAACTCTTCCTAGAGTTTTTCTCTGATTCAGTGCAAACAAGGAACATTCTATAGCAGACATATTGATGATTAAATTATTGTTAAAGGAATTCTGTTCAGACTAAAATTGTGGGCGTGGCAGACTGTCAAGTTTGGAGGTTTTCTTGGCAATCTGCCAAAAACTTGGAACATTTGCTCCACCTAACACAGTATATACTCTCAGATCTTGCTTTGGCATCATGTGGTGGCAAATATCAGGCGGTGGTTTACTCGTGGCGGTGACTCGCCTAGGCAGCAGCTGCGGTGTGCAAGGGCCCGTTCATCGCCGCTTGCGGCTTTAATTACTCTTATCCCTTAATTGTTGCTCGTGACCACAGCGGTCCTGACTCAGCACGACTCACATCATCTCTGTCGACGTCAAAGAAGCAAAGCCATCATTTGAAGAAGCGCTTCATGAGCCAGAGTCTGCAGCCCGGTTCACTCTGTGTGAACGGAGAGACGACACCACGCTCACGGATTCTAGACGATATCAGACGAGCTGATATTTTCTGGTTTTGGCGAAGTCAAGGCTTACTCTATCAGCCTCTGCGTGTCACTTCCTGTTGACGTGGAAAAGAAGAGAGGTTATAAAGATGGAGGGAGGAGCAACAGATCAGAGTGTTTGCACATCATTCAAACCTCTCGGAGCTTCAATGCGTCCACGCTTTGACAGTTTGGAGAGGTTGGATGACTCAGACGGATTCATGTCACGTCTCTGCAGGACTTCTGTTCTCTAAATGACAAACAAACAAAACAAAAACCTGGACCCAGAGCAGACACAAACATGTGAACACATGAAGGAGAGTCGCACAGAGCGGCCGCAGCGGCACAGTCTGTAGAGCAGGCGCCCCGTGGACAGAGGCCACAGTCCTCGCTGCACTAGTCGTAGGATGGATTCCCGGCCTGGAGCGTTCACACCTGACGAGCGTCCTTCTCACCATCACCTGACAAATATATCCTCCCAACATGGCGCTCCATTTGAGCATCAAGATAACCCGTCACCTCCTCCGCCCTGCTGCCCGGCACTCTAACGTTAAGCCACAACACCTCCCAGCGTGCACCTGCAGGCTCTGACCAGGAGGGTTAGAGATCTGACCTCATCCCTCCTCAGAGTCCTGCGTGTGAAATCAATCAGATGTTCTGAACAGAGAGAGAACGTGAAGTGAAAGTAGATCTCAGAGAGTCTGCTGTTATCACTCGCTGTAAGAGGATCTGACGGCTCAGGTTTTCATGCAGTCTGGATCTGCAGCGCTCAGGTTTCTGTCTGAGGCGCCGGGGGGGCGGCACGTGTGACGCCGTCGATAGTGATCAGCTGTTAATGACTCGTATCGACGCTCTGAGGACGTTTACCTTCAGCGCTAACAGACGGGCGCTAATGGTGTCAGACAGAGCGGCTGTAAAACCACAATCAGTCACTGAGAGCCGTAAATCCATAAAGAGAGGAGGTCACACACACACACACACACACACACACATACACACACACACACACACACACACACACACACACACACACACACACACACACACACACACACACACACACACACACACACACACACACACACACACACACTAATGCTAACATGTCTCTCTGTCCCTCACAGTGCTCAGAGCTGCGGTGCTACATCCAGCCGCTGTCGTCCATCCTGCAGGGCCTGAGGTCCGGACGCTACTCTGAGCGTAAGTGTCTGATCCTCCATCCTCTCCGTCCTCCTGCAGGTCCTCTCTGACCTCCTGCAGGTTGTCTCTGACCTCCTGCAGGTCCTCTCTGACCTCCTGCAGGTCCTCTCTGACCTCCTGCAGGTTCTCTCTGACCTCCTGCAGGTCCTCTCTGACC
>NW_023260162.1:0-2500 GCF_009762535.1 Notolabrus celidotus | reverse complement strand
ATTCTCCTGAACTCTGGACGACCCGCTGAAACGTCTCACACGTGAAGAACGACCCAAACATGGCGTCTCGGTCTCTGAAGGCGACTCCATCAGAGTTCAGTCCGAGGAGTTCGTTTAACGACCACAGAGAGACCGGAGAACGTCTCTCTGCTCACTCGGTCTGAGATCTGAAGCTGATCCGGGTCCCTGAGGAGACTTCTCCTTGACCCTTTAGATTCTGACTGATACTGCATCGTGGTTTTTGGCTGCTCAAGACCGAAGAGAGACCAGATTTCACATCCTGATGAATATCATCTGTTGTGTTGTTGGAATAGAGACGGACGTGTTTATAGGAGACTTAAAGGTGACATATTCTGCTCTTCTTCATCAACATATATTTGTCTAAGAGGTCCCCAAAACATGTCTTTAAAGTTTATGCTCATAAAAACTCTTATAAATCAGATTCTGGTCTGCCTGTAAACCCCTCTTTTTCAGCCCTGCTCAGAACAGGCTGTTTTCTGTGTCTGTGCCTTTAAATGAGAATGAGCTCTCTGACCACGCCCCCTCAGGAAGTGGGTGTGGCCTCCTTGGCTGTCCAGCAAGTTGATCTAATGTTTACATGTTGGCTGAATATACACGGCTGCTCACAGACCCGCGTTACTTCAACCCTCTGAATCTGATCCAGAATCTGATCCTGACGGAGAGGCGCCTGCAGCAGGACCTTTCTGAACCATTGGTCACAGATTTAGTGTTTCTTGTTGTTTTATTAATCAGTATGTCGACGTGTGTCTTGGTACACAGCTACCAACATGTAGCTATGTGGCTATGCTAACTAGCGCTAGCACTTTTCCATGAAAATTAAAAATCCTCCACTAGATCTTCAAATCTGCAGCCGCTCAGTTTGCACGTCAGGTTTGAGTTTGAGGACCACGTTTAGTTTCAGCAGATGAATGGAGAGCTCTGAACATGAGTCTGTCTCTGAAGCAGACTCCTCACAGCTTCTGTTTTCTCTGTTGAACATTAAATATCCGCTCCTTTTAAATCACAACGTTTACGGCGCCTCGTATAAACCCAGCGCCGAGACGCGTGGACTCGTTCTGTTTGATACGCAGAGACTGTGATTATATAAGAGCCACAAACTGCAGCTAATGAACAACATGTGGAGCTAACATCAGGAAACACTCAGCCAGCTGCTCACCCTATTACTACACCAGATTACATCAGAGGAGTCACTGAGGAGAGAGGAGTCACTACAGAGAGAGGAGTCACTGAGGAGAGAGGAGTCACTACAGATAGAGGAGTCACTACAGAGAGAGGAGTCACTACAGAGAGAGGAGTCACTACAGAGAGAGGAGTCACTACAGAGAGAGGAGTCACTACAGAGAGAGGAGTCACTGCAGAGAGAGGAGTCACTACAGAGAGAGGAGTCACTAAAGAGAGAGGAGTCACTACAGAGAGAGGAGTCAATATATACTACAGAGAGAGGAGTCACTGAGGAGAGAGGAGTCACTACAGAGAGAGGAGTCACTACAGAGAGAGGAGTTGCTGCTCCATACCTGTTGGACTTTAGTTTCAATGAACAGAGGAGGGAAACTTTCTTGAACTCATGAACCTGAAGGAAGAGTGCTTGAAAAAGAGTCGATCCGTTTTGTACAAATGTAATCTCTGTTTACAGATTCTACGTGAGTAGTGTCGACCAATCAGGTGTCAGCAGGAAAAACAGTCTGTATGGAGAGCAACAGCAGGTGTTCTAGAATTCTGACATCATCAAAGACAGAATTCTGACATCATCAAAGACAGAATTCTGACATCATCAAAGACAGAATTCCAGAGTTCTGTCTTTGATGATGTCAGAATTCTGTCTTTGATGATGTCAGAGTTCTGTCTTTGATGATGTCAGAATTCTGTCTTTGATGATGTCAGAATTCTGTCTTTGATGATGTCAGAATTCTGTCTTTGATGATGTCAGAGTTCTGTCTTTGATGATGTCAGAGTTCTGTCTTTGATGATGTCAGAGTTCTGTCTTTGATGATGTCAGAATTCTGTCTTTGATGATGTCAGAGTTCTGTCTTTGATGATGTCAGAGTTCTGTCTTTGATGATGTCAGAATTCTGTCTTTGATGATGTCAGAGTTCTGTCTTTGATGATGTCAGAGTTCTGAGAACAAATGGAACATTCCATGAAGAAGGTCAGAGCTAAAGAAACATCAGTGTCTCTAATCCTCTTTCATAGACCTCCATTCAACAAACAAACATTGTAGACGTAGTTTTCTTCTCCTCTTGAGGACAGACCTGACAAAGCTGGACTTTGGACTTTGGACTAATCTGCATCATAATGTTGTTATTTCAGCAAACTGAAGACCTGTTAATTACAAGAACATCACAAGAACATCAGTTTCTGTTTCAGGTTCATACCGCTGAAGGAAGCCAGAGGGAAGACTCTGTGGAAGTGTTTACAGTGAAGCTGAGACTCTGTGGAACTGTTTACAGTGAAGCTGAGACTCTGTGGAACTGCTTACAGG